>NW_026734438.1:300000-418103 GCF_949786415.1 Peromyscus eremicus | reverse complement strand
TAGCTCCTATTCAGTCCAATACAGTATATTTGCTGGGAACAGGCGCGTGTGCTATTTGCCCTGTGTATGGCAATGGGAGCGCAATAGTGACTCTTCTTACCAGAAAACAACTCTTGCTCGTAGGACCAGAAACTGCATGTGATTCAACTCCATTTAGGACGGGAAACAAACGCTAGCTCGCCTTACAAGAAACACTCTCTGCTTTTGAGAAAAGAGCACTCTTCTACTCTACTGTATTTCCTATAGGACCAGAATAGTGAGCTTGCTCAGAACAAAAGAACTGTGCTTCCTACACACACGGGCCATATCTAGTTCAACTCTGCTTAGGAAACTGACAAGAACAGTAGATCCTCTTCAGTCCAATACACTGTACTTGGTGGGAACAGACGCCAGTGCTATTTGCTCTGTGTATGACAATGGGAGCTCAATAGTGACTCTTCTTACCAGAAAAAACTCTTGCTCATTGGACCAGAACCTGCATGTGATTCAACTCCATTTAGGACTGCGAAACAAATGCCAGCTCGCCTTACAAGAAACACACTCTGCTTTTGAGAAAAGAGCACTCTTCTACTCTACAGTGTTTCCTATGGGGTCCGAACAGTGAGCTTGCTCAGAACAAAAGAACTGTGCTTCCTACACACACCGGCCATATCTAGTTCAACTTGGTTAGGAAACTGACAAGAAAGGTAGATCCGCTTCCGTCTCATACACTGTACTTGCTGGGAACAGACGCCAGTGCTATTTGCCCTGTGTATGACAATGGGAGCGCAATAGTGACTCTTCTTACCAGAAAACAACTCTTGCTCGTAGGACCAGAAACTGCATGTGATTCAACTCCATTTAGGACTGGGAAACAAACGCTAGCTCGCTTTACAAGAAAAACACTCTCCTTTTGAGAAAAGAGCAGACTTCTACTGTACTGTGTTTCCTATAGGGCCAGAATAGTGAGCTTGCTCAGAACAAAAGAACTGTGCTTCCTACAAACACGGGCTATATCTAGTTCAACTCTGCTTAGGAAACTAAGAAAAACAGTAGCTCATCTTCAGTCCAATACAGTGTACTTGCTTGGAACAGACGCGTGTGCTATTTGCACTATGTATGGCAATGGGAGCTCAATAGTGACTTTCCTTACCAGAAAACAACTCTAGCTCGTAGGACCAAAAACTGCATGTGCTTTAACTCCATTTAGGACTGGGAAACAAACGCTAGCTCGCCTTACAAGAAACACACTCTGCTTTTGAGAATAGAGCACTCTTCTACTCTACTGTGTTTCCTACAGGGCCAAAACAGTGAGCTTGCTCAGAACAAAAGAACTGTGCTTCCTACACACACGGCCTTATCTAGTTCAATTCTGCTTAGGAAACGGACAAGAACAGTAGATCCTCTTCCGTCCCATACACTGTACTTGCTGGTAACAGACGCCAGTGCTATTTGCACTGTGTATGACAATGGGAGCACAATAGTGACTCTTCTTACCAGAAAACAATTCTTGCTCGTAGGACCAGAAACTGCATGTGATTCAACTCCATTTAGGACTGGGAAACAAACGCTAGCTCGCTTTACAAGAAAAACACTCTGCTTTTGAGAAAAGAGTACTCTTCTACTCTACTGTGTTTCCAATAGGGCCAGAATAGTGAGCTTGCTCAGAATAAAAGAACTGTGCTTCCTACACACACGGGCTATATCTAGTTCAACTCTGCTGAGGAAACTGACAAGAACAGTAGCTCCTCTTCAGTCCAATACACTGTATATGCTGGGAACAGACGCCAGTGCTATTTGCCCTGTGTATGATAATGGGAGCGCAATAGTGACTCTTCTTACCAGAAAACAACTCTTGCTCATAGGACCAGAAACTGTATGTGATTCAACTCCATTTATAACTGGAAAAAAAACGCTAGCTCGCCTTACAATAAACAAACTCTGCTTTTGAGAAAAGAGCACTCTTCTAGTCTAATGTGTTTTTTTGTAGGGCCAGAATAGTGAGCTTGCTCAGAACAAAAGAACTGTGCTTCCTAAACACACCGACTATATCTAGTTCAACTCTGCTTAGGAAACTGACAAGAACAGTAGATCCTCTTCAGTCCAATACACTGTACATGCTGGGAATAGACGCCAGTGCTATTTGCCCTGTGTATGACAATGGGAGCTCAATAGTGACTCTTCTTACCAGAAAAAAACTCTTGCTCGTAGGACCAGAAACTGCATGTGATTCAACTCCATTTAGGACTGCGCAACAAACGCTAGCTTGCCTTACAAGAAAAACACTCTGCTTTTGAGAAAAGGGCACTCTTCTACTCTAATGTGTTTCCTATGGGTTCGATCAGTGAGCTTACAGTACAAAAGAACTGTGCTCCCTACACACACGGGCCATATCTAGTTCAAATCTGCTTAGGAAAATGACAAGAACAGTAGCTCCTCTTCAGTCCAATACACTGAACTTGATGGGAACAGACGCGAGTCCTCTTTGCACTGTGTGTGGCAATGGGAGGGCAATAGTGATTTCCCTTACCAGAAAACATCTCTTGCTCGTAGGATCAAAAACTGCATGTGATTCAACTACATTTAGGACTGGGAAACAAATGCTAGGTCCCCTTACAAGAAACACACTCTGCTTTTGAGAAAAGATCACTCTTCTACTCTACTGTGTTTCCTATAGGGCCAGCACAGTGAGCTTACTCAGAACAAAAGAACTGTGCTTCCTACACACACGGCCATATCTAGTTCAATTTTGCTTAGGAAACTAACAAGAACAGTAGATCCTCTTCAGTACCATACACTGTACTTGATGGGAACAGACGCGAGTGCTATTTGCACTGTGTATGTCAATGGGAGCGCAATAGTGTCTTTCCTTACCAGAAAAACACTCTAGCTCGTAGGACCAGAAACTGCATGTGATTCAACTCCATTTAGGACTGGGAACCAAACGCTAGCTTGCCTTACAAGAATCATACTCTGCTTTTGAGAAAAGAGCACTCTTCTACTCTACTGTGTTTCCTATAGGACCAGAATAGTGAGCTTGCTCAGAACAAAAGAACTGTGCTTCCTACACACAGGGGCCATATCTAGTTCAACTCTGCTAAGGAAACTGAGAAGAACAGTAGCTCATCTTCAGTCCAATACAGTGTACTTGCTGGGAACAGACGCGAGTGCTATTTGCACTATGTATGGCAATGGGATCTCAATAGTGACTTTCCTTACCAGAAAACAACTCTAGCTCGTAGGACCAAAAACTGCATGTGATTCAACTCCATTTAGGACTGGGAAACAAACGCTAGCTCACCTTACAAGAAACACACTCTGCTTTTGAGAAAAGAGCACTCTTCTACTCTACTGTGTTTCCTACAGGGCCAAAACCGTGAGCTTGCTCAGAACAAAAGAACTGTGCTTCCTACACACACGGCCATATCTAGTTCAATTCTGCTTAAGAAACTGACAAGAACAGTAGATCCTCTTCCGTCCCATACACTGTACTTGCTGCGAACAGACGCGTGTGCTATTTGCCCTGTGTATGGCAATGGGAGCGCAATAGTGACTCTTCTTACCAGAAAACAACTCTTGCTCATAGGACCAGAAACTGCATGTGATTCAACTCCATTTAGGACTGGGAAACAAACGCTAGCTCGCTTTACAAGAAAAACACTCTGCTTTTGAGAAAAGAGCACTCTTCTAGTCTAATGTGTTTTTTTGTAGGGCCAGAATAGTGAGCTTGCTCAGAACAAAAGAACTGTGCTTCCTAAACACACCGACTATATCTAGTTCAACTCTGCTTAGGAAACTGACAAGAACAGTAGATCCTCTTCAGTCCAATACACTGTACATGCTGGGAATAGACGCCAGTGCTATTTGCCCTGTGTATGACAATGGGAGCGCAATAGTGACTCTTCTTACAAGAAAAACAACTCTTGCTCGTAGGACCAGAAACTGCATGTGATTCAACTCCATTTAGGACTGCGCAACAAACGCTAGCTTGCCTTACAAGAAAAACACTCTGCTTTTGAGAAAAGGTCACTCTTCTACTCTAATGTGTTTCCTATGGGTTCGATCAGTGAGCTTACAGTACAAAAGAACTGTGCTCCCTACACACACGGCCATATCTAGTTCAAATCTGCTTAGGAAAATGACAAGAACAGTATCTCCTCTTCAGTCCAATACACTGAACTTGATGGGAACAGACGCGAGTCCTCTTTGCACTGTGTGTGGCAATGGGAGGACAATAGTGATTTCCCTTACCAGAAAACAACTCTTGCTCGTAGGATCAAAAACTGCATGTGATTCAACTACATTTAGGACTGGGAAACAAATGCTAGGTCCCCTTACAAGAAACACACTCTGCTTTTGAGAAAAGAGCACTCTTCTACTCTACTGTGTTTCCTACAGGGCCAAAACCGTGAGCTTGCTGAGAACAAAAGAACTGTGCTTCCTACACACATGGCCATATCTAGTTCATTTCTGCTTAAGAAACTGACAAGAACAGTAGCTCCTCTTCAGTCCAATACACTGTATATGCTGGGAACAGACGCCAGTGCTATTTGCCCTGTGTATGGTAATGGGAGCGCAATAGTGACTCTTCTTACCAGAAAACAACTCTTGCTCATAGGACCAGAAACTGCACGTGATTCAACTCCATTTATAACTGGGAAACAAACGCTAGCTCGCCTTACAATAAACATACTCTGCTTTTGAGAAAAGAGCACTCTTCTAGTCTAATGTGTTTTTTTGTAGGGCCAGAATAGTGAGCTTGCTCAGAACAAAAGAACTGTGCTTCCTACACACACCGACTATATCTAGTTCAACTCTGCTTAGGAAACTGACAAGAACAGTAGATCCTTTTCAGTCCAATACACTGTACATGCTGGGAACAGACGCCAGTGCTATTTGCCCTGTGTATGACAATGGGAGCGCAAGAGTGACTCTTCTTACCAGAAAAAAACTCTTGCTCATAGGACCAGAAACTACATGTGACACAACTCCATTTAGGACTGGGAAACAAACGCTAGCTCGATTACAAGAAACACACTCTGCTTTTGAGAAAAGAGCACTCTTCTACTCTACTGTGTTTCCTATGGGGTCCGAACAGTGAGCTTGCTCAGAACAAAAGAACTTTGCTTCCTACACACAAGGGACATATCTACTTCAACTCTGCTTAGGAAACTGACAAGAACAGTAGATCCTCTTCATTCCAATACACTGTACGTGCTGTGAACAGACGCGAGTGCTATTTGCACTGTGTATGGAAATGGGAGCGCAATAGTGTCTCTTCTTACCAGATAACAACTCTTGCTCGTAGGACCAGAAACTGCATGGGATTCAACTCCATTTCTTACTGGGAAACAAACACTAGCTCGCCTTACAAGAAACACACTCTGCTTTTGAGAAAAGACCACTCTTTTACTCTACTGTGTTTCCTATGGGATCCGAACAGTGAGCTTGCTCAGAACAAAAGAACTGTGCTTCCTACACACACGGGCCATATCTAGTTCAACTCTGCTTAGGAAACTGACAAGAACAGTAGCTCCTCTTCAGTCCAATACCCTGTACTTGGTGGGAAGAGACGCGAGAGCTATTTGCACTGTGTATGGCAGTGGAAGCGCAATAGTGACTTTCCTTACCAGAAAAGAACTCTTGTTCGTAGGACCAAAAACTGCATGTGATTCAACTCCATTTAGTACTGGGAAACAAACGCTAGCTCGCCTTACAAGAAACACACTCTGCTTTTGAGAAAAGAGCACTCTTCCACTCTACTGTGTTTCCTATAGGGCCAAAACAGTAAGCTTGCTCTGAACTAAAGAACTGTGCTTCCTACACACACGGCCATATCTAGTTCAATTCTGCTTAGGAAACTGACAAGAATAGTAGATCCTCTTCAGTCCAATACACTGTACATTCTTGGAACAGATGCCAGTGCTATTTGCCCTGTGTATGACAACGCGAGCGCAATAGTGACTCTTCTTACCAGAAAACAACTCTTGCTCGTAGGACCAGAAACTGCATGTGATTCAACTCCATTTAGGACTGGGAAACAAACACTAGCTCACCTTACAACAAACATACTCTCCTTTTGAGACAAGAGCACTCTTGTACTCTACTGTGTTTCCTATGGGGTCCGAACAGTGAGCTTGCTCAGAACAAAAAAACTTTGCTTCCTACACACACGGGCCATACCTTGTTCAACTCTGCTTAGGAAACTGAAAAGAACAGTAGCTCCTCTTCATTCCAATACACTGTACTTGCTGGGAACAGACGCGAGTGCTATTTGCACTGTGTATGGCAATGGGAGCACAATAGTGACTCTTCTGACCAGAAAAGAACTCTTGCTCATAGGACCGCAAACTGCATGTGATTCAACTCCATTTAGGACTGGGAACCAAACGCTAGCTTGCCTTACAAGAAACACACTCTGCTTTTGAGAAAAGAGCACTCTTCTACTCTACTGTGTTTCCTAAAGGGCCAGAATAGTGAGTTTGCTCAGAACAAAAGAACTGTGCTTCCTACACACAGGGGCCATATCTAGTTCAACTCTGCTTAGGAAACTGAGAAGTACAGTAGCTCATCTTCAGTCCAATACAGTGTACTTGCTGGGAACAGACGGGAGTGCTATTTGCACTATGTATGGCAATGGGAGCTCAATAGTGACTTTCTTTACCAGAAAACAACTCTAGCTCGTAGGACCAAAAACTGCATGTGATTCAACTCCATTTACGACTGGGAAACAAACGCTAGCTCGCCTTACAAGAAACACACTCTGCTTTTGAGAAAAGAGCACTCTTCTACTCTACTGTGTTTTCTATAGGGCCAAAACAGTGAGCTTGCTCAGAACAAAAGAACTGTGCTTCCTACACACATGGCCATATCTAGTTCAATTCTTCTTAGGAAACAGACAAGAACAGTAGATCCTCTTCAGTCCAATACACTGTACATGCTGGGAACAGACGCGAGTGCTATTTGCCCTGTGTATGACAATGGGAGCACAATAGTGACTCTTCTTACCAGAAAACAACTCTTGCTCGTAGGACCAGAAACTGCATGTGATTCAACTCCATTTAGGACTGGGAAACAAACGCTAGCTCGCCTTACAAGAAACACACTCTGCTTTTGAGAAAAGAGCACTCTTCTACTCTACTGTGTTTCCTATAGGGCCAAAACAGTAAGCTTGCTCTGAACTATAGAACTGTGCTTCCTACACACACGGCCATATCTAGTTCAATTCTGCTTAGGAAACTGATAAGAATAGTAGATCCTCTTCAGTCCAATACACTGTACATTCTTGGAACAGACGCCAGTGCTATTTGCCCTGTGTATGACAACGCGAGCACAATAGTTACTCTTCTTACCAGAAAACAACTCTTGCTCATAGGACCAGAAACTGCATGTGATTCAACTCCATTTAAGACTGGGAAACAAACACTAGCTCACCTTACAAGAAACATACTCTCCTTTTGAGAAAATAGCACTCTTGTACTCTACTGTGTTTCCTATGGGGTCCGAACAGTGAGCTTGCTCAGAACAAAAAAACTTTGCTTCCTACACACACGGGCCATACCTAGTTCAACTCTGTTTAGGAAACTGAAAAGAACAGTAGCTCCTCTTCAGTCCAATACACTGTACTTGCTGGGAACAGACGCGAGTGCTATTTGCACTGTGTATGGCAATGGGAGCACAATAGTGACTCTTCTGACCAGAAAAGAACTCTTGCTCGTAGGACCGCAAACTGCATGTGATTCAACTCCATTTAGGACTGGGAACCAAACGCTAGCTTGCCTTACAAGAAACACACTCTGCTTTTGAGAAAAGAGCACTCTTCTACTCTACTGTGTTTCCTATAGGGCCAGAATATTGAGTTTGCTCAGAACAAAAGAACTGTGCTTCCTACACACAGGGGCCATATCTAGTTCAACTCTGCTTAGGAAACTGAGAAGAACAGTAGCTAATCTTCAGTCCAATACAGTGTACTTGCTGGGAACAGACGCGAGTGCTATTTGCACTATGTATGGCAATGGGAGCTCAATAGTGACTTTCTTTACCAGAAAACAACTCTAGCTCGTAGGACCAAAAACTGCATGTGATTCAACTCCATTTAGGACTGGGAAACAAACGCTAGCTCGCCTTACAAGAAACACACTCTGCTTTTGAGAAAAGAGCACTCTTCTACTCTACTGTGTTTCCTATGGGGTCCAAACAGTGAGCTTGCTCAGAACAAAAGAACTGTGCTTCCTACACACACGGGACAAATCTACTTCAACTCTGCTTAGGAAACTGACAAGAACAGTAGCTCCTCTTCAGTACAATAGATTGTACTTGATGGGAACAGACGCGAGTCCTCTTTGCACTGTGTGTGACAATGGGAGCGCAATAGTGACTTTCCTTACCAGAAAAAACTCTTGCTCGTAGGATCAAAAACTACATGTGATTCAACTCAATTTAGAACTGCGAAACAAACGCTAGCTCGCCTTACTTGAAACACACTCTGCTTTTGAGAAAAGAGCACTCTTCTACTCTACTGTGTTTCCTATAGGGCCAAAACAGTGAGCTTGCTCAGAACAAAAGAACTGTGCTTCCTACACACACGGCCATATCTAGTTCAATTCTTCTTAGAAAACTGACAAGAACAGTAGATCCTCTTCAGTCCACTACACTGTACATGCTGAAAACAGACGCGAGTGCTATTTGCCCTGTGTATGACAATGGGAGCACAATAGTGACTCTTCTTACCAGAAAAAACTCTTGCTCGTAGGACCAGAAACTGCATGTGATTCAACTCTATTTAGGACTGGGAAACAAACGCTAGCTCGCCTTACAAGAAACACACTCTGCTTTTGAGAAAAGAGCACTCTTCTACTCTACTGTGTTTCCTATAGGGCCAGAACAGTTAGCTTGCTCAGAACAAAAGAACTGTGCTTCCTACACACACGGGCCATGTCTAGTTCAACTCTGCTTAGCAAACTGACAAGAACAGTAGCTCCTTTTCAGGCCAATACACTGTACATGCTGGGAACAGACGCGAGTGCTATTTGCACTGAGTATGGCAATGGGAGCACAATAGTGACTCTTCTTACCAGAAAACAACTCTTGCTCGTAGGACCAGAAACTGCATGTGATTCAACTCCATATAGGACTGGGAAACAAACGCTAGCTCGCCTTACAAGAAACACACTCTGCTTTTGAGAAAAGAGCACTCTTCTACTCTACTGTGTTTCCTATAGGGCCAAAACAGTGATCTTGCTCAGAACAAAAGAACTCTGCTTCCTACACACACGGGCCATATCTAGTTCAACTCTGCTTAGGAAACTTACAAGAACAGTAGATCCTCTTCAGTCCAATACACTGTACTTGCTGGGAACAGAGGGGAGTGCTATTTGTACTGTGTATGGCAAAGGGAGCATAATAGTGACTTTCCTTACCAGAAAACAAATCTTGCTCATAAGACCAAAAACTGCATATGATTCAACTCCATTTAGGACTGCGAAACAAACGCTAGCTCGCCTTACAAGAAACACACTCTGCTTTTGAGAAAAGAGCACTCTTCTACTCTTCTGTGTTTCCTATAGGGCCAGAACAGAAAGCTTGCTCAGAACAAAAGAACTGTGCTTCCTACATACACCGCCATAACTAGTTCAATTCAGCTTAGGAAACTGACAAGAACAGTAGATCCTCTTCAGTCCAACACACTGTACTTGATGGGAACCGACGCCAGTGCTTCTTGCCCTGTGTATGACAATGTGAGCACAATAGTGACTCTTTTTACCAGAAAACAACTCTTGCTCGTAGGACCAGAAACTGCATGTGATTCAACTCCATTTAGGACTGGAAAACAAATCCTAGCTCGCCTTAGAAGAAACACACTCTGCTTTTGAGAAAAGAGCACTTTTCTACTCTACTGTGTTTCCAATGGGGTCCGAACAATGAGCTTGCTCAGAAAAAAAGAACTGTGCTTCCTACAAACACGGGCCATATCTAGTTCAACTCTGCTTAGGAAACTGACAAGAACAGTAGATCCTCTTCAGTCCAATACACTGTACTTGCTGGGAATAGACGCGAGTGCTATTTGTACTGTGTATGGCAATGGGAGCGCAATAGTGACTCTTCTTACTAGAAAACAGGTCTTGCTCGTAGGACCTAAAACTGAATGTTACTCAACTCCATTTAGGCCTGGGACACAAACGCTAGCTCGCCTTATAAGAAGCACACTCTGCTTTTGAGAAAAGAGCACTCTTCTACTCTACTGTGTTTCCTATAGGGCCAGAACAGTGAGCTTGATCAGAACAAAAAAACTGTGCTTCCTGCACACATGAGCCATATCTAGTTTAATTCTGCTTAGGAAACTGACAAGAATAATAGAACCTCTGCAGTCCAATACACTGTACATGCTGGTAACAGACGCCAGCATATTTGCCCTGTGTATGACAATGGGAGCACAATAGTGACTCTTCTGACCAGAAAAGAACTCTTGCTCGTAGGACCAGAAACTGCATGAGATTCAACTCCATTTAGGACTGGGAACCAAACGCTAGCTCGACTTACAAGAAAAACACTCCTCTTTAGAGAAAAGAGCACTCTTCTACTCTACTGTGATTCCTATGGGGTCTGATCAGTGAGCTTGCTCAGAACAAAAGAACTGTGCTTCTTACACACACGGGCCATATCTAGTTCAACTCTGCTTAGGAAACTGACAAGAACAGTAGATCCTCTTCAGTCCAATACACTGTACTTGCTGGAAACAGACGCAAGTGCTATTTGCACTGTGTATGGCAAAGGGAGCGCAATAGTGACTTTCCTTACCAGAAAACAACTCTTGCTCGTAGCACCAAAACCTGCATGTGATTCAACTCCATTTAGGACTGGGAAACAAACGCTGGCTCACCTTACAAGAAACACACTCTGCTTTTGAGAGAAGAGCACTCTTTTACTCTACTGTGTTTCCTATAGGGCCAGAACAGAAAGCTTGCTCAGAACAAAAGAACTGTGCTTCCTACACACACGAGCCATATCTAGTTCAACTCTGCTTAGGAACCTGACAAGAACAGTAGCTCCTCTTCAGTCCAATACACTGTACTTGCTGGGAACAGACGCGAGTTCTATTTGTACTGTGTATGGCAATGGGAACACAATAGTGACTCTTTTTACCAGAAAACAACTCTTGCTCGTAGGACCAGAAACTGCATGGGATTCAACTCCATTTAGGACTGGGAAACAAACGCTAGCTCACCTTACAAGAAACACACTCTGCTTTTGAGAAAAGGGCACTCTTCTACTCTACCGGTTTTCCTATGGGGTCCGAACTGTGAGCTTGCTCAGAACAAAAGCACTGTGCTTCCTACATACACGGGCCATATCTAGTTCAACTCTGCTTAGGAAAATGACAAGTAGCTCCTCTTCCGTCCAATACACTGTACTCGCTGGGAACAGACGCGAGTGCTATTTGCACTGTGTGTGGCAATGGGAGCACAATAGTTACTTTCCTTAACAGAAAACATCTCTTGCTCATAGGACCAGAAACTGCATATGATTCAACTCCATTTAGGACTGGGAAACAAACGCTAGCTCGCCTTACAAGAAACACACTCTGCTTTTGAGAAAAGAGCACTCTTCTACTCTACTGTGTTTCATATATGGCCAGAACAGAGACCTTGCTCAGAACAAAAGAACTGTGCTTCCTACACACATGGCCTTATCTAGTTCAATTCTGCATAGGAAACTGATAAGGACAGTAGATCCTCTTCTGTCCAATACACTGTACGTGCTGGGAACAGATGCCAGTGCTATTTGCCCTGTGTATAACAATGGGAGCGCAATAGTGACACTTCTTACCAGAAAATAACTCTTGCTCGTAGGACCAGAAACTGCATGGGATTCAACTCCATTTAGGACTGGGAAACAAACGCTAGCTCACCTTACAAGAAACACACTCTGCTTTTGAGAAAACGGCACTCTTCTACTCTACTGGTTTTCCTATGGGGTCCGAACTGTGAGCTTGCTCAGAACAAAAGCACTGTGCTTCCTACACACACGGGCCATATCTAGTTCAACTCTGCTTAGGAAAATGACAAGTAGCTCCTCTACCGTCCAATACACTGTACTCGCTGGGAACAGACGCGAGTGCTATTTGCACTGTGTGTGGCAATGGGAGCACAATAGTTACTTTCCTTAACAGAAAACATCTCTTGCTCGTAGGACCAGAAACTGCATATGATTCAACTCCATTTAGGACTGGGAAACAAATGCTAGCTCGCCTTACAAGAAACACACTCTGCTTTTGAGAAAAGAGCACTCTTCTACTCTACTGTGTTTCATATATGGCCAGAACAGAGACCTTGCTCAGAACAAAAGAACTGTGCTTCCTACACACATGGCCTTATCTAGTTCAATTCTGCATAGGAAACTGATAAGGACAGTAGATCCTCTTCTGTCCAATACACTGTACGTGCTGGGAACAGATGCCAGTGCTATTTGCCCTGTGTATAACAATGGGAGCGCAATAGTGACTCTTCTTACCAGAAAATAACTCTTGCTCGTAGGACCAGAAACTGCATGGGATTCAACTCCATTTCTGACTGGGAAACAAATACTAGCTGCCTTACAAGAAACACACTCTGCTTTTGAGAAAAGAGCACTCTTCTACTCTACTTTGTTTTCTCTGGGATCCGAACAGTGAACTTGCTCAGAACAAAAGAACTGTGCATCCTACACACACGGGCCATATCTAGTTCAACTCTGCTTAGGAAACTGACAAGAATAGTAGATCCTCTTCAGTCCAATACACTGTACTTGCTGGGAATAGACGCTAGTGCTATTTGCACTGTGTATGACAATTGGAGCGCAATAGTGACTCTTCTTACGAGAAAACAACTCTTGCTCATAGAACAAGAAACTGCATGTGACTCAACTCCATTTAGGACTGGGAAACAAATGCTAGCTCGATTACAAGAAACACACTCTGCTTTTGAGAAAAGAGCACTCTTCTATTCTACTGTGTTTCCTATGGGGTCCGAACAGTGAGTTTGCTCAGAACAAAAGAACTGTGCTTCCTACACACACGGGACATATCTACATCAACTCTGCTTAGGAAACTGACAAGAACAGTAGCTCCTCGTCAGTCCAATACACTGTACTTGCTGGGAACAGACGCGAGTGCTATTTGCACTGTGTATGGCAATGGGAGCGCAATAGTGACTCTTCTTACCAGAAAACAACTCTAGCTCGTAGGACTAGAAACAGCATGGAATTCAACTCCATTTCTTACTGGGAAACAAACACTAGCTCGCCTTACAAGAAACACACTCTGCTTCCGAGAAAAGAGCACTCTTCTACTCTACTGTGTTTCCTCTGGGATCCGAACATTGAGCTTGCTCAAAATAAAAGAACTGTGCTTCCTACACACACGGGCCATATCTAGTTCAACTCTGCTTAGGAAACTGACAAGAACAGTAGCTCCTCTTCAGTCCAATACCATGTACTTGCTGGAAACAGACGCCAGTGCTATTTGCAGTGTGTATGGCAATGGGAGTGCAAAAGTGACTCTTCTTACCAGAAAAAATCTCTTGCTCTTAGGACCACAAAGTGCATGTGACTCAACTCCATTTAGGACTAGGAAACAAACGCTAGCTCTGCTCACAAGAAACACACTCTGCTTTTGAGAAAAGAGCACTCTTCTACTCTTCTGTGCTTCCTATAGGGCCAGAACAGTGAGCTTGATCAGAACAAGAGAACTGTGCTTCCTACACACACGGCCATATCTAGTTCAACTCTGCTTAGGAACCTGACAAGAACAGTAGATCCTCTTCAGTCCAATAGACTGTACATGCTGGGAACAGACGCGAGTGCTATTTGCCCTGTGTACGACAATGGGAGCGCAATAGTGACTCTTCTTACCAGAAAACAGCTCTTGCTCGTTGGACAAGAAACTGCATGGGATTCAACTCCATTTAAGACTGGGAAACAAACTCTAGCTTGCCTTACAAGATACACACTCTGCTTTTGAGAAAAGAGCACTCTTCTACTCTACTGTGTTTCCTATGTGGTCCGAACAGTGAGCTTGCTCAGAACAAAAGAACTGTGCTTCCTATACACATGGGCCATATCTAATTCAACTCTGCTTAGGAAACTGACAGGAACAGTAGCTCCTCTTCAGTCCAATAAAGAGTATTTGCTGGGAACAGACGCATGTGCTATTTGCCCTGTGTATGGCAATGGGAGCGCAATAGTGACTCTTCTTACCAGAAAACAACTCTTGCTCATAGGACCACAAACTGCATGTGACTCAACTCCATTTAGGACAGGGAAACAAACGCTAGCTCACCTTCCAAGAAACACACTCTGCTTTTGAGAAAAGAGCACTCTTCTACTCTACTGTGTTTCCTATGGGGTCCGCACAGTGAGCTTGCTCAGAAAAAAAAGAACTGTACTTCCTACACACAGGCTATATCTAATTCAATTCTGCTTAGGAACCTGACAAGAACAGTAGATCCTCTTCAGTTCAATACATTGTACATGCTGGGAACCGATGCCAGTGCTATTTGCCCTGTGTATGACAATGGGAGCACAATAGTGACTCTTCTTACCAGAAAACAACTCTTGCTCATGGGACCAGAAACTGCATGTGATTCAACTCCATTTAAGACTGGGAAAAAAACGCTAGCTTGCCTTACAAGAAACACACTCTGCTTTTCAGAAAAGAGCACTCTTTTACTCTACTGTGTTTCCTATGGTGTTTGAACAGTGAGCTTGCTCAGAACAAAAGAACTGTGCTTCCTACACACGGGCCATATGTAGTTCAACTCTGCTTAGAAAACTGACAAGAACAGTAGCTGCTCTTCAGTCCAATACACTGTACTTGCTGGGAACCGGCGCCAGTGCTATTTGCTCTGTGTAGGGCAATGGGAGCCCAATAGTGACTCTTCTTACCAGAAAACAAGTCTTGCTCGTAGGACCAGAAACTGCATGGGATTCAACTCCATTTCTGACTGGGAAGCAAATACTAGCTCGCCTTTCAAGAAACACAACCTAATTTTGAGAAAAGAGCACTCATCTACTCTACTGTGTTTCCTATGGTGTCTGCACAGAGTGATTTCTCAGAACAAAAGAACTGTGTTTCCTACACACACAGGACATATCTATTTCAACTCCTCTTAGGAAAATGACAACAACAGTAGCTCCTCTTCAGTCCAATACACTGTACTTGCTGGGAACAGACGCGAGTGATATTTTCACTATGTATGGCAATGGGTGTGCAATAGTGACTTTCCTTACCAGAAAACAACTCTTGCTCATAGGACCAGAAACTGCATGTGATTCAACTCCATTTAGGACTGGGAAACAAACGCTAGCTTGCCTTACAAGAAACACACTCTGCTTTTGAGAAAAGAGCACTCTTCTACTCTACTGTGCTTCCTATAGGGCCAGAACAGTGAGCTTGATCAGAACAAGAGAACTGTGCTTCCTATACACATGGGCAATATCTAACTCAACTCTGCTTAGGAAACTGACAGGAACAGTAGCTCCTATTCAGTCCAATACAGTATATTTGCTGGGAACAGGCGCGTGTGCTATTTGCCCTGTGTATGGCAATGGGAGCGCAATAGTGACTCTTCTTACCAGAAAACAACTCTTGCTCGTAGGACCAGAAACTGCATGTGATTCAACTCCATTTAGGACGGGAAACAAACGCTAGCTCGCCTTACAAGAAACACTCTCTGCTTTTGAGAAAAGAGCACTCTTCTACTCTACTGTATTTCCTATAGGACCAGAATAGTGAGCTTGCTCAGAACAAAAGAACTGTGCTTCCTACACACACGGGCCATATCTAGTTCAACTCTGCTTAGGAAACTGACAAGAACAGTAGATCCTCTTCAGTCCAATACACTGTACTTGGTGGGAACAGACGCCAGTGCTATTTGCTCTGTGTATGACAATGGGAGCTCAATAGTGACTCTTCTTACCAGAAAAAACTCTTGCTCATTGGACCAGAACCTGCATGTGATTCAACTCCATTTAGGACTGCGAAACAAATGCCAGCTCGCCTTACAAGAAACACACTCTGCTTTTGAGAAAAGAGCACTCTTCTACTCTACAGTGTTTCCTATGGGGTCCGAACAGTGAGCTTGCTCAGAACAAAAGAACTGTGCTTCCTACACACACCGGCCATATCTAGTTCAACTTGGTTAGGAAACTGACAAGAAAGGTAGATCCGCTTCCGTCTCATACACTGTACTTGCTGGGAACAGACGCCAGTGCTATTTGCCCTGTGTATGACAATGGGAGCGCAATAGTGACTCTTCTTACCAGAAAACAACTCTTGCTCGTAGGACCAGAAACTGCATGTGATTCAACTCCATTTAGGACTGGGAAACAAACGCTAGCTCGCTTTACAAGAAAAACACTCTCCTTTTGAGAAAAGAGCAGACTTCTACTGTACTGTGTTTCCTATAGGGCCAGAATAGTGAGCTTGCTCAGAACAAAAGAACTGTGCTTCCTACAAACACGGGCTATATCTAGTTCAACTCTGCTTAGGAAACTAAGAAAAACAGTAGCTCATCTTCAGTCCAATACAGTGTACTTGCTTGGAACAGACGCGTGTGCTATTTGCACTATGTATGGCAATGGGAGCTCAATAGTGACTTTCCTTACCAGAAAACAACTCTAGCTCGTAGGACCAAAAACTGCATGTGCTTTAACTCCATTTAGGACTGGGAAACAAACGCTAGCTCGCCTTACAAGAAACACACTCTGCTTTTGAGAATAGAGCACTCTTCTACTCTACTGTGTTTCCTACAGGGCCAAAACAGTGAGCTTGCTCAGAACAAAAGAACTGTGCTTCCTACACACACGGCCTTATCTAGTTCAATTCTGCTTAGGAAACGGACAAGAACAGTAGATCCTCTTCCGTCCCATACACTGTACTTGCTGGTAACAGACGCCAGTGCTATTTGCACTGTGTATGACAATGGGAGCACAATAGTGACTCTTCTTACCAGAAAACAATTCTTGCTCGTAGGACCAGAAACTGCATGTGATTCAACTCCATTTAGGACTGGGAAACAAACGCTAGCTCGCTTTACAAGAAAAACACTCTGCTTTTGAGAAAAGAGTACTCTTCTACTCTACTGTGTTTCCAATAGGGCCAGAATAGTGAGCTTGCTCAGAATAAAAGAACTGTGCTTCCTACACACACGGGCTATATCTAGTTCAACTCTGCTGAGGAAACTGACAAGAACAGTAGCTCCTCTTCAGTCCAATACACTGTATATGCTGGGAACAGACGCCAGTGCTATTTGCCCTGTGTATGATAATGGGAGCGCAATAGTGACTCTTCTTACCAGAAAACAACTCTTGCTCATAGGACCAGAAACTGTATGTGATTCAACTCCATTTATAACTGGAAAAAAAACGCTAGCTCGCCTTACAATAAACAAACTCTGCTTTTGAGAAAAGAGCACTCTTCTAGTCTAATGTGTTTTTTTGTAGGGCCAGAATAGTGAGCTTGCTCAGAACAAAAGAACTGTGCTTCCTAAACACACCGACTATATCTAGTTCAACTCTGCTTAGGAAACTGACAAGAACAGTAGATCCTCTTCAGTCCAATACACTGTACATGCTGGGAATAGACGCCAGTGCTATTTGCCCTGTGTATGACAATGGGAGCTCAATAGTGACTCTTCTTACCAGAAAAAAACTCTTGCTCGTAGGACCAGAAACTGCATGTGATTCAACTCCATTTAGGACTGCGCAACAAACGCTAGCTTGCCTTACAAGAAAAACACTCTGCTTTTGAGAAAAGGGCACTCTTCTACTCTAATGTGTTTCCTATGGGTTCGATCAGTGAGCTTACAGTACAAAAGAACTGTGCTCCCTACACACACGGGCCATATCTAGTTCAAATCTGCTTAGGAAAATGACAAGAACAGTAGCTCCTCTTCAGTCCAATACACTGAACTTGATGGGAACAGACGCGAGTCCTCTTTGCACTGTGTGTGGCAATGGGAGGGCAATAGTGATTTCCCTTACCAGAAAACATCTCTTGCTCGTAGGATCAAAAACTGCATGTGATTCAACTACATTTAGGACTGGGAAACAAATGCTAGGTCCCCTTACAAGAAACACACTCTGCTTTTGAGAAAAGATCACTCTTCTACTCTACTGTGTTTCCTATAGGGCCAGCACAGTGAGCTTACTCAGAACAAAAGAACTGTGCTTCCTACACACACGGCCATATCTAGTTCAATTTTGCTTAGGAAACTAACAAGAACAGTAGATCCTCTTCAGTACCATACACTGTACTTGATGGGAACAGACGCGAGTGCTATTTGCACTGTGTATGTCAATGGGAGCGCAATAGTGTCTTTCCTTACCAGAAAAACACTCTAGCTCGTAGGACCAGAAACTGCATGTGATTCAACTCCATTTAGGACTGGGAACCAAACGCTAGCTTGCCTTACAAGAATCATACTCTGCTTTTGAGAAAAGAGCACTCTTCTACTCTACTGTGTTTCCTATAGGACCAGAATAGTGAGCTTGCTCAGAACAAAAGAACTGTGCTTCCTACACACAGGGGCCATATCTAGTTCAACTCTGCTAAGGAAACTGAGAAGAACAGTAGCTCATCTTCAGTCCAATACAGTGTACTTGCTGGGAACAGACGCGAGTGCTATTTGCACTATGTATGGCAATGGGATCTCAATAGTGACTTTCCTTACCAGAAAACAACTCTAGCTCGTAGGACCAAAAACTGCATGTGATTCAACTCCATTTAGGACTGGGAAACAAACGCTAGCTCACCTTACAAGAAACACACTCTGCTTTTGAGAAAAGAGCACTCTTCTACTCTACTGTGTTTCCTACAGGGCCAAAACCGTGAGCTTGCTCAGAACAAAAGAACTGTGCTTCCTACACACACGGCCATATCTAGTTCAATTCTGCTTAAGAAACTGACAAGAACAGTAGATCCTCTTCCGTCCCATACACTGTACTTGCTGCGAACAGACGCGTGTGCTATTTGCCCTGTGTATGGCAATGGGAGCGCAATAGTGACTCTTCTTACCAGAAAACAACTCTTGCTCATAGGACCAGAAACTGCATGTGATTCAACTCCATTTAGGACTGGGAAACAAACGCTAGCTCGCTTTACAAGAAAAACACTCTGCTTTTGAGAAAAGAGCACTCTTCTAGTCTAATGTGTTTTTTTGTAGGGCCAGAATAGTGAGCTTGCTCAGAACAAAAGAACTGTGCTTCCTAAACACACCGACTATATCTAGTTCAACTCTGCTTAGGAAACTGACAAGAACAGTAGATCCTCTTCAGTCCAATACACTGTACATGCTGGGAATAGACGCCAGTGCTATTTGCCCTGTGTATGACAATGGGAGCGCAATAGTGACTCTTCTTACAAGAAAAACAACTCTTGCTCGTAGGACCAGAAACTGCATGTGATTCAACTCCATTTAGGACTGCGCAACAAACGCTAGCTTGCCTTACAAGAAAAACACTCTGCTTTTGAGAAAAGGTCACTCTTCTACTCTAATGTGTTTCCTATGGGTTCGATCAGTGAGCTTACAGTACAAAAGAACTGTGCTCCCTACACACACGGCCATATCTAGTTCAAATCTGCTTAGGAAAATGACAAGAACAGTATCTCCTCTTCAGTCCAATACACTGAACTTGATGGGAACAGACGCGAGTCCTCTTTGCACTGTGTGTGGCAATGGGAGGACAATAGTGATTTCCCTTACCAGAAAACAACTCTTGCTCGTAGGATCAAAAACTGCATGTGATTCAACTACATTTAGGACTGGGAAACAAATGCTAGGTCCCCTTACAAGAAACACACTCTGCTTTTGAGAAAAGAGCACTCTTCTACTCTACTGTGTTTCCTACAGGGCCAAAACCGTGAGCTTGCTGAGAACAAAAGAACTGTGCTTCCTACACACATGGCCATATCTAGTTCATTTCTGCTTAAGAAACTGACAAGAACAGTAGCTCCTCTTCAGTCCAATACACTGTATATGCTGGGAACAGACGCCAGTGCTATTTGCCCTGTGTATGGTAATGGGAGCGCAATAGTGACTCTTCTTACCAGAAAACAACTCTTGCTCATAGGACCAGAAACTGCACGTGATTCAACTCCATTTATAACTGGGAAACAAACGCTAGCTCGCCTTACAATAAACATACTCTGCTTTTGAGAAAAGAGCACTCTTCTAGTCTAATGTGTTTTTTTGTAGGGCCAGAATAGTGAGCTTGCTCAGAACAAAAGAACTGTGCTTCCTACACACACCGACTATATCTAGTTCAACTCTGCTTAGGAAACTGACAAGAACAGTAGATCCTTTTCAGTCCAATACACTGTACATGCTGGGAACAGACGCCAGTGCTATTTGCCCTGTGTATGACAATGGGAGCGCAAGAGTGACTCTTCTTACCAGAAAAAAACTCTTGCTCATAGGACCAGAAACTACATGTGACACAACTCCATTTAGGACTGGGAAACAAACGCTAGCTCGATTACAAGAAACACACTCTGCTTTTGAGAAAAGAGCACTCTTCTACTCTACTGTGTTTCCTATGGGGTCCGAACAGTGAGCTTGCTCAGAACAAAAGAACTTTGCTTCCTACACACAAGGGACATATCTACTTCAACTCTGCTTAGGAAACTGACAAGAACAGTAGATCCTCTTCATTCCAATACACTGTACGTGCTGTGAACAGACGCGAGTGCTATTTGCACTGTGTATGGAAATGGGAGCGCAATAGTGTCTCTTCTTACCAGATAACAACTCTTGCTCGTAGGACCAGAAACTGCATGGGATTCAACTCCATTTCTTACTGGGAAACAAACACTAGCTCGCCTTACAAGAAACACACTCTGCTTTTGAGAAAAGACCACTCTTTTACTCTACTGTGTTTCCTATGGGATCCGAACAGTGAGCTTGCTCAGAACAAAAGAACTGTGCTTCCTACACACACGGGCCATATCTAGTTCAACTCTGCTTAGGAAACTGACAAGAACAGTAGCTCCTCTTCAGTCCAATACCCTGTACTTGGTGGGAAGAGACGCGAGAGCTATTTGCACTGTGTATGGCAGTGGAAGCGCAATAGTGACTTTCCTTACCAGAAAAGAACTCTTGTTCGTAGGACCAAAAACTGCATGTGATTCAACTCCATTTAGTACTGGGAAACAAACGCTAGCTCGCCTTACAAGAAACACACTCTGCTTTTGAGAAAAGAGCACTCTTCCACTCTACTGTGTTTCCTATAGGGCCAAAACAGTAAGCTTGCTCTGAACTAAAGAACTGTGCTTCCTACACACACGGCCATATCTAGTTCAATTCTGCTTAGGAAACTGACAAGAATAGTAGATCCTCTTCAGTCCAATACACTGTACATTCTTGGAACAGATGCCAGTGCTATTTGCCCTGTGTATGACAACGCGAGCGCAATAGTGACTCTTCTTACCAGAAAACAACTCTTGCTCGTAGGACCAGAAACTGCATGTGATTCAACTCCATTTAGGACTGGGAAACAAACACTAGCTCACCTTACAACAAACATACTCTCCTTTTGAGACAAGAGCACTCTTGTACTCTACTGTGTTTCCTATGGGGTCCGAACAGTGAGCTTGCTCAGAACAAAAAAACTTTGCTTCCTACACACACGGGCCATACCTTGTTCAACTCTGCTTAGGAAACTGAAAAGAACAGTAGCTCCTCTTCATTCCAATACACTGTACTTGCTGGGAACAGACGCGAGTGCTATTTGCACTGTGTATGGCAATGGGAGCACAATAGTGACTCTTCTGACCAGAAAAGAACTCTTGCTCATAGGACCGCAAACTGCATGTGATTCAACTCCATTTAGGACTGGGAACCAAACGCTAGCTTGCCTTACAAGAAACACACTCTGCTTTTGAGAAAAGAGCACTCTTCTACTCTACTGTGTTTCCTAAAGGGCCAGAATAGTGAGTTTGCTCAGAACAAAAGAACTGTGCTTCCTACACACAGGGGCCATATCTAGTTCAACTCTGCTTAGGAAACTGAGAAGTACAGTAGCTCATCTTCAGTCCAATACAGTGTACTTGCTGGGAACAGACGGGAGTGCTATTTGCACTATGTATGGCAATGGGAGCTCAATAGTGACTTTCTTTACCAGAAAACAACTCTAGCTCGTAGGACCAAAAACTGCATGTGATTCAACTCCATTTACGACTGGGAAACAAACGCTAGCTCGCCTTACAAGAAACACACTCTGCTTTTGAGAAAAGAGCACTCTTCTACTCTACTGTGTTTTCTATAGGGCCAAAACAGTGAGCTTGCTCAGAACAAAAGAACTGTGCTTCCTACACACATGGCCATATCTAGTTCAATTCTTCTTAGGAAACAGACAAGAACAGTAGATCCTCTTCAGTCCAATACACTGTACATGCTGGGAACAGACGCGAGTGCTATTTGCCCTGTGTATGACAATGGGAGCACAATAGTGACTCTTCTTACCAGAAAACAACTCTTGCTCGTAGGACCAGAAACTGCATGTGATTCAACTCCATTTAGGACTGGGAAACAAACGCTAGCTCGCCTTACAAGAAACACACTCTGCTTTTGAGAAAAGAGCACTCTTCTACTCTACTGTGTTTCCTATAGGGCCAAAACAGTAAGCTTGCTCTGAACTATAGAACTGTGCTTCCTACACACACGGCCATATCTAGTTCAATTCTGCTTAGGAAACTGATAAGAATAGTAGATCCTCTTCAGTCCAATACACTGTACATTCTTGGAACAGACGCCAGTGCTATTTGCCCTGTGTATGACAACGCGAGCACAATAGTTACTCTTCTTACCAGAAAACAACTCTTGCTCATAGGACCAGAAACTGCATGTGATTCAACTCCATTTAAGACTGGGAAACAAACACTAGCTCACCTTACAAGAAACATACTCTCCTTTTGAGAAAATAGCACTCTTGTACTCTACTGTGTTTCCTATGGGGTCCGAACAGTGAGCTTGCTCAGAACAAAAAAACTTTGCTTCCTACACACACGGGCCATACCTAGTTCAACTCTGTTTAGGAAACTGAAAAGAACAGTAGCTCCTCTTCAGTCCAATACACTGTACTTGCTGGGAACAGACGCGAGTGCTATTTGCACTGTGTATGGCAATGGGAGCACAATAGTGACTCTTCTGACCAGAAAAGAACTCTTGCTCGTAGGACCGCAAACTGCATGTGATTCAACTCCATTTAGGACTGGGAACCAAACGCTAGCTTGCCTTACAAGAAACACACTCTGCTTTTGAGAAAAGAGCACTCTTCTACTCTACTGTGTTTCCTATAGGGCCAGAATATTGAGTTTGCTCAGAACAAAAGAACTGTGCTTCCTACACACAGGGGCCATATCTAGTTCAACTCTGCTTAGGAAACTGAGAAGAACAGTAGCTAATCTTCAGTCCAATACAGTGTACTTGCTGGGAACAGACGCGAGTGCTATTTGCACTATGTATGGCAATGGGAGCTCAATAGTGACTTTCTTTACCAGAAAACAACTCTAGCTCGTAGGACCAAAAACTGCATGTGATTCAACTCCATTTAGGACTGGGAAACAAACGCTAGCTCGCCTTACAAGAAACACACTCTGCTTTTGAGAAAAGAGCACTCTTCTACTCTACTGTGTTTCCTATGGGGTCCAAACAGTGAGCTTGCTCAGAACAAAAGAACTGTGCTTCCTACACACACGGGACAAATCTACTTCAACTCTGCTTAGGAAACTGACAAGAACAGTAGCTCCTCTTCAGTACAATAGATTGTACTTGATGGGAACAGACGCGAGTCCTCTTTGCACTGTGTGTGACAATGGGAGCGCAATAGTGACTTTCCTTACCAGAAAAAACTCTTGCTCGTAGGATCAAAAACTACATGTGATTCAACTCAATTTAGAACTGCGAAACAAACGCTAGCTCGCCTTACTTGAAACACACTCTGCTTTTGAGAAAAGAGCACTCTTCTACTCTACTGTGTTTCCTATAGGGCCAAAACAGTGAGCTTGCTCAGAACAAAAGAACTGTGCTTCCTACACACACGGCCATATCTAGTTCAATTCTTCTTAGAAAACTGACAAGAACAGTAGATCCTCTTCAGTCCACTACACTGTACATGCTGAAAACAGACGCGAGTGCTATTTGCCCTGTGTATGACAATGGGAGCACAATAGTGACTCTTCTTACCAGAAAAAACTCTTGCTCGTAGGACCAGAAACTGCATGTGATTCAACTCTATTTAGGACTGGGAAACAAACGCTAGCTCGCCTTACAAGAAACACACTCTGCTTTTGAGAAAAGAGCACTCTTCTACTCTACTGTGTTTCCTATAGGGCCAGAACAGTTAGCTTGCTCAGAACAAAAGAACTGTGCTTCCTACACACACGGGCCATGTCTAGTTCAACTCTGCTTAGCAAACTGACAAGAACAGTAGCTCCTTTTCAGGCCAATACACTGTACATGCTGGGAACAGACGCGAGTGCTATTTGCACTGAGTATGGCAATGGGAGCACAATAGTGACTCTTCTTACCAGAAAACAACTCTTGCTCGTAGGACCAGAAACTGCATGTGATTCAACTCCATATAGGACTGGGAAACAAACGCTAGCTCGCCTTACAAGAAACACACTCTGCTTTTGAGAAAAGAGCACTCTTCTACTCTACTGTGTTTCCTATAGGGCCAAAACAGTGATCTTGCTCAGAACAAAAGAACTCTGCTTCCTACACACACGGGCCATATCTAGTTCAACTCTGCTTAGGAAACTTACAAGAACAGTAGATCCTCTTCAGTCCAATACACTGTACTTGCTGGGAACAGAGGGGAGTGCTATTTGTACTGTGTATGGCAAAGGGAGCATAATAGTGACTTTCCTTACCAGAAAACAAATCTTGCTCATAAGACCAAAAACTGCATATGATTCAACTCCATTTAGGACTGCGAAACAAACGCTAGCTCGCCTTACAAGAAACACACTCTGCTTTTGAGAAAAGAGCACTCTTCTACTCTTCTGTGTTTCCTATAGGGCCAGAACAGAAAGCTTGCTCAGAACAAAAGAACTGTGCTTCCTACATACACCGCCATAACTAGTTCAATTCAGCTTAGGAAACTGACAAGAACAGTAGATCCTCTTCAGTCCAACACACTGTACTTGATGGGAACCGACGCCAGTGCTTCTTGCCCTGTGTATGACAATGTGAGCACAATAGTGACTCTTTTTACCAGAAAACAACTCTTGCTCGTAGGACCAGAAACTGCATGTGATTCAACTCCATTTAGGACTGGAAAACAAATCCTAGCTCGCCTTAGAAGAAACACACTCTGCTTTTGAGAAAAGAGCACTTTTCTACTCTACTGTGTTTCCAATGGGGTCCGAACAATGAGCTTGCTCAGAAAAAAAGAACTGTGCTTCCTACAAACACGGGCCATATCTAGTTCAACTCTGCTTAGGAAACTGACAAGAACAGTAGATCCTCTTCAGTCCAATACACTGTACTTGCTGGGAATAGACGCGAGTGCTATTTGTACTGTGTATGGCAATGGGAGCGCAATAGTGACTCTTCTTACTAGAAAACAGGTCTTGCTCGTAGGACCTAAAACTGAATGTTACTCAACTCCATTTAGGCCTGGGACACAAACGCTAGCTCGCCTTATAAGAAGCACACTCTGCTTTTGAGAAAAGAGCACTCTTCTACTCTACTGTGTTTCCTATAGGGCCAGAACAGTGAGCTTGATCAGAACAAAAAAACTGTGCTTCCTGCACACATGAGCCATATCTAGTTTAATTCTGCTTAGGAAACTGACAAGAATAATAGAACCTCTGCAGTCCAATACACTGTACATGCTGGTAACAGACGCCAGCATATTTGCCCTGTGTATGACAATGGGAGCACAATAGTGACTCTTCTGACCAGAAAAGAACTCTTGCTCGTAGGACCAGAAACTGCATGAGATTCAACTCCATTTAGGACTGGGAACCAAACGCTAGCTCGACTTACAAGAAAAACACTCCTCTTTAGAGAAAAGAGCACTCTTCTACTCTACTGTGATTCCTATGGGGTCTGATCAGTGAGCTTGCTCAGAACAAAAGAACTGTGTTTCTTACACACACGGGCCATATCTAGTTCAACTCTGCTTAGGAAACTGACAAGAACAGTAGATCCTCTTCAGTCCAATACACTGTACTTGCTGGAAACAGACGCAAGTGCTATTTGCACTGTGTATGGCAAAGGGAGCGCAATAGTGACTTTCCTTACCAGAAAACAACTCTTGCTCGTAGCACCAAAACCTGCATGTGATTCAACTCCATTTAGGACTGGGAAACAAACGCTGGCTCACCTTACAAGAAACACACTCTGCTTTTGAGAGAAGAGCACTCTTTTACTCTACTGTGTTTCCTATAGGGCCAGAACAGAAAGCTTGCTCAGAACAAAAGAACTGTGCTTCCTACACACACGAGCCATATCTAGTTCAACTCTGCTTAGGAACCTGACAAGAACAGTAGCTCCTCTTCAGTCCAATACACTGTACTTGCTGGGAACAGACGCGAGTTCTATTTGTACTGTGTATGGCAATGGGAACACAATAGTGACTCTTTTTACCAGAAAACAACTCTTGCTCGTAGGACCAGAAACTGCATGGGATTCAACTCCATTTAGGACTGGGAAACAAACGCTAGCTCACCTTACAAGAAACACACTCTGCTTTTGAGAAAAGGGCACTCTTCTACTCTACCGGTTTTCCTATGGGGTCCGAACTGTGAGCTTGCTCAGAACAAAAGCACTGTGCTTCCTACATACACGGGCCATATCTAGTTCAACTCTGCTTAGGAAAATGACAAGTAGCTCCTCTTCCGTCCAATACACTGTACTCGCTGGGAACAGACGCGAGTGCTATTTGCACTGTGTGTGGCAATGGGAGCACAATAGTTACTTTCCTTAACAGAAAACATCTCTTGCTCATAGGACCAGAAACTGCATATGATTCAACTCCATTTAGGACTGGGAAACAAACGCTAGCTCGCCTTACAAGAAACACACTCTGCTTTTGAGAAAAGAGCACTCTTCTACTCTACTGTGTTTCATATATGGCCAGAACAGAGACCTTGCTCAGAACAAAAGAACTGTGCTTCCTACACACATGGCCTTATCTAGTTCAATTCTGCATAGGAAACTGATAAGGACAGTAGATCCTCTTCTGTCCAATACACTGTACGTGCTGGGAACAGATGCCAGTGCTATTTGCCCTGTGTATAACAATGGGAGCGCAATAGTGACACTTCTTACCAGAAAATAACTCTTGCTCGTAGGACCAGAAACTGCATGGGATTCAACTCCATTTAGGACTGGGAAACAAACGCTAGCTCACCTTACAAGAAACACACTCTGCTTTTGAGAAAACGGCACTCTTCTACTCTACTGGTTTTCCTATGGGGTCCGAACTGTGAGCTTGCTCAGAACAAAAGCACTGTGCTTCCTACACACACGGGCCATATCTAGTTCAACTCTGCTTAGGAAAATGACAAGTAGCTCCTCTACCGTCCAATACACTGTACTCGCTGGGAACAGACGCGAGTGCTATTTGCACTGTGTGTGGCAATGGGAGCACAATAGTTACTTTCCTTAACAGAAAACATCTCTTGCTCGTAGGACCAGAAACTGCATATGATTCAACTCCATTTAGGACTGGGAAACAAATGCTAGCTCGCCTTACAAGAAACACACTCTGCTTTTGAGAAAAGAGCACTCTTCTACTCTACTGTGTTTCATATATGGCCAGAACAGAGACCTTGCTCAGAACAAAAGAACTGTGCTTCCTACACACATGGCCTTATCTAGTTCAATTCTGCATAGGAAACTGATAAGGACAGTAGATCCTCTTCTGTCCAATACACTGTACGTGCTGGGAACAGATGCCAGTGCTATTTGCCCTGTGTATAACAATGGGAGCGCAATAGTGACTCTTCTTACCAGAAAATAACTCTTGCTCGTAGGACCAGAAACTGCATGGGATTCAACTCCATTTCTGACTGGGAAACAAATACTAGCTGCCTTACAAGAAACACACTCTGCTTTTGAGAAAAGAGCACTCTTCTACTCTACTTTGTTTTCTCTGGGATCCGAACAGTGAACTTGCTCAGAACAAAAGAACTGTGCATCCTACACACACGGGCCATATCTAGTTCAACTCTGCTTAGGAAACTGACAAGAATAGTAGATCCTCTTCAGTCCAATACACTGTACTTGCTGGGAATAGACGCTAGTGCTATTTGCACTGTGTATGACAATTGGAGCGCAATAGTGACTCTTCTTACGAGAAAACAACTCTTGCTCATAGAACAAGAAACTGCATGTGACTCAACTCCATTTAGGACTGGGAAACAAATGCTAGCTCGATTACAAGAAACACACTCTGCTTTTGAGAAAAGAGCACTCTTCTATTCTACTGTGTTTCCTATGGGGTCCGAACAGTGAGTTTGCTCAGAACAAAAGAACTGTGCTTCCTACACACACGGGACATATCTACATCAACTCTGCTTAGGAAACTGACAAGAACAGTAGCTCCTCGTCAGTCCAATACACTGTACTTGCTGGGAACAGACGCGAGTGCTATTTGCACTGTGTATGGCAATGGGAGCGCAATAGTGACTCTTCTTACCAGAAAACAACTCTAGCTCGTAGGACTAGAAACAGCATGGAATTCAACTCCATTTCTTACTGGGAAACAAACACTAGCTCGCCTTACAAGAAACACACTCTGCTTCCGAGAAAAGAGCACTCTTCTACTCTACTGTGTTTCCTCTGGGATCCGAACATTGAGCTTGCTCAAAATAAAAGAACTGTGCTTCCTACACACACGGGCCATATCTAGTTCAACTCTGCTTAGGAAACTGACAAGAACAGTAGCTCCTCTTCAGTCCAATACCATGTACTTGCTGGAAACAGACGCCAGTGCTATTTGCAGTGTGTATGGCAATGGGAGTGCAAAAGTGACTCTTCTTACCAGAAAAAATCTCTTGCTCTTAGGACCACAAAGTGCATGTGACTCAACTCCATTTAGGACTAGGAAACAAACGCTAGCTCTGCTCACAAGAAACACACTCTGCTTTTGAGAAAAGAGCACTCTTCTACTCTTCTGTGCTTCCTATAGGGCCAGAACAGTGAGCTTGATCAGAACAAGAGAACTGTGCTTCCTACACACACGGCCATATCTAGTTCAACTCTGCTTAGGAACCTGACAAGAACAGTAGATCCTCTTCAGTCCAATAGACTGTACATGCTGGGAACAGACGCGAGTGCTATTTGCCCTGTGTACGACAATGGGAGCGCAATAGTGACTCTTCTTACCAGAAAACAGCTCTTGCTCGTTGGACAAGAAACTGCATGGGATTCAACTCCATTTAAGACTGGGAAACAAACTCTAGCTTGCCTTACAAGATACACACTCTGCTTTTGAGAAAAGAGCACTCTTCTACTCTACTGTGTTTCCTATGTGGTCCGAACAGTGAGCTTGCTCAGAACAAAAGAACTGTGCTTCCTATACACATGGGCCATATCTAATTCAACTCTGCTTAGGAAACTGACAGGAACAGTAGCTCCTCTTCAGTCCAATAAAGAGTATTTGCTGGGAACAGACGCATGTGCTATTTGCCCTGTGTATGGCAATGGGAGCGCAATAGTGACTCTTCTTACCAGAAAACAACTCTTGCTCATAGGACCACAAACTGCATGTGACTCAACTCCATTTAGGACAGGGAAACAAACGCTAGCTCACCTTCCAAGAAACACACTCTGCTTTTGAGAAAAGAGCACTCTTCTACTCTACTGTGTTTCCTATGGGGTCCGCACAGTGAGCTTGCTCAGAAAAAAAAGAACTGTACTTCCTACACACAGGCTATATCTAATTCAATTCTGCTTAGGAACCTGACAAGAACAGTAGATCCTCTTCAGTTCAATACATTGTACATGCTGGGAACCGATGCCAGTGCTATTTGCCCTGTGTATGACAATGGGAGCACAATAGTGACTCTTCTTACCAGAAAACAACTCTTGCTCATGGGACCAGAAACTGCATGTGATTCAACTCCATTTAAGACTGGGAAAAAAACGCTAGCTTGCCTTACAAGAAACACACTCTGCTTTTCAGAAAAGAGCACTCTTTTACTCTACTGTGTTTCCTATGGTGTTTGAACAGTGAGCTTGCTCAGAACAAAAGAACTGTGCTTCCTACACACGGGCCATATGTAGTTCAACTCTGCTTAGAAAACTGACAAGAACAGTAGCTGCTCTTCAGTCCAATACACTGTACTTGCTGGGAACCGGCGCCAGTGCTATTTGCTCTGTGTAGGGCAATGGGAGCCCAATAGTGACTCTTCTTACCAGAAAACAAGTCTTGCTCGTAGGACCAGAAACTGCATGGGATTCAACTCCATTTCTGACTGGGAAGCAAATACTAGCTCGCCTTTCAAGAAACACAACCTAATTTTGAGAAAAGAGCACTCATCTACTCTACTGTGTTTCCTATGGTGTCTGCACAGAGTGATTTCTCAGAACAAAAGAACTGTGTTTCCTACACACACAGGACATATCTATTTCAACTCCTCTTAGGAAAATGACAACAACAGTAGCTCCTCTTCAGTCCAATACACTGTACTTGCTGGGAACAGACGCGAGTGATATTTTCACTATGTATGGCAATGGGTGTGCAATAGTGACTTTCCTTACCAGAAAACAACTCTTGCTCATAGGACCAGAAACTGCATGTGATTCAACTCCATTTAGGACTGGGAAACAAACGCTAGCTTGCCTTACAAGAAACACACTCTGCTTTTGAGAAAAGAGCACTCTTCTACTCTACTGTGCTTCCTATAGGGCCAGAACAGTGAGCTTGATCAGAACAAGAGAACTGTGCTTCCTATACACATGGGCAATATCTAACTCAACTCTGCTTAGGAAACTGACAGGAACAGTAGCTCCTATTCAGTCCAATACAGTATATTTGCTGGGAACAGGCGCGTGTGCTATTTGCCCTGTGTATGGCAATGGGAGCGCAATAGTGACTCTTCTTACCAGAAAACAACTCTTGCTCGTAGGACCAGAAACTGCATGTGATTGAACTCCATTTAGGACTGGGAAACAAACGCTAGCTCGCCTTACAAGGAACACACTCTGCTTTTGAGAAAAGAGCACTCTTCTACTCTACTGTGTTTCCTATGGGGATCGAACAGTGAGCTTGCTCAGAACAAAAAATCTGTGCTTCCTACACAAGGGCCATATCTAGTTCAACTCTGCTTAGGACACTGACAAGAACAGTAGCTTCTCTTCAGTCCAACACACTGTACTTGCTGGGAACAGATGCGAGTGCTATTTGTACTGTGTATGGCAATGGGAGTGCAATAGTGACTCTTCTTACCAGAAAACAACTCTTGCTCGTAGGACCAGAAACTGCATTTGATTCAACTCCATTTAGGACTGGGAAACAAACGCTAGCTCGCTTTACAAGAAACACACTCTGCCTTTGAGAAAAGAGCACTTTCTACTCTACTGTGTTTCCTATAGGGCCAGAACAGTGAGCTTGCTCAGAACAAAAGAACTGTGCTTCCTACACACATAGGCCATATCTGTTTCAACTCTGCTTAGGAATCTGAGAAGAAGAGTAGCTCCTCTTAAGTCCAATACTCTGTAAAGGCTGGGAACACACGCGAGTGCAATTTGCAATGTGTATGGTAATGGGAGCGCAATAGTGACATTCCTTACCAGAAAACAAGCCTTGATCTTAGGACCAAAAACTGCATGTGATTCAACTTCATTTAGAACTCAGAAAGAAACGCTAGCTCGCCTTACATGAAACACACTCTGCTTTTGAAAAAAAAGAGCACTCTTCTACTCTTCTGTGTTTCCTATAGGGCCAAAACAGTGAGCTTGCTCAGAACAAAAGAACTGTGCTTCCTACACACACGGCCATATCTAGTTCAATTCTGCTTAGGATACTGACAAGAACAGTATCTCGTCTTCAGTTAAAATACACTGTATATGCTGGGAACAGACACCAGTGCTATTTGCCCTGTGTATGACAATGGGAGCGCAATAGTGACTCTTGTTACCAGAAAACAACTCTTGCTCCTAGAACCAGAAACAGCATGTAACTCCACTCCATTTTGGACTGGGAAAGAAACACTAGCTCGCCTTACAAGAAACACATTCTGTTTTTGAGAAAAGAGCACTCTTCTACTCTACTGTGTTTTCTGTAGGGCCAGAACAGAAAGCTTGCTCAGAACAAAAGAACTGTGCTTCCTACACACACGGGCCATATCCAGTTGAATTCTGCTTAGGAAACTGACAAGAACAGTATGTCCTCTTCAGTCAAAATACACTGTATATGCTGGGAACAGACACCAGTGCTATTTGCCCTGTGTATGACAATGGGAGCGCAACAGTGACTCTTCTTACCAGAAAACAACTCTTGCTCATACGACCAGAAACTGCATGTGATTCAACTCCATTTAGGACTGGGAAGCAAATACTAGCTCGCCTTTCAAGAAACACAATCTAATTTTGAGAAAAGAGCACTCATCTACTCTACTGTGTTTCCTATGGTGTCTGCACAGTGTGCTTTCTCAGAACAAAAGAGCTGTGTTTCCTACACACGGGACATATCTATTTAAACTCCTCTTAGGAAAATGACAAGAACAGTAGCTCCTCTTCAGTCCAATACACTGTACTTGCTGGGAACAGACGCGAGTGCTATTTTCACTATGTATGGCAATGGGTGCGCAATAGTGACTTTCCTTACCAGAAAAAAACTCTTGCTCATAGGACCTTAAACTGCAATTGCTTCAACTCCATTTAGGACTGGGAAACAAATGCTAGCTCGCCTTACAAGAAACACACTCTGCTTTTGAGAAAAGAGCACTCTTCTACTCTACTGTGCTTCCTATAGGGCCAGAACAGTGAGCTTGATCAGAACAAGAGAACTGTGCTTCCTACACACACGGCCATATCTAGTTCAATTCAGCTCAGGAAACTGACAAGAACAGTAGATCCTCTTCAGTCCAATAGACTGTAAATGCTGGGAACAGACGCGAGTGCTATTTGCCCTGTGAATGACAATGGGATCGCAATAGTGACTCTTCTTACCAGAAAACAGCTCTTGCTCGTTGGACAAGAAACTGCATGGGATTCAACTCCATTTAGGACTGGGAAACAAACTCTAGCTTGCCTTACAAGAAACACACTCTGCTTTTGAGAAAAGAGCACTCTTCTACTCTACTGTGTTTCCTATGGGGTCCGAACAGTGAGCTTGCTCAGAACAAAAGAACTGTGCTTCCAATACACATGGGCCATATCTAATTCAACTCTGCTTAGGAAACTGACAGGAACAGTAGCTCCTATTCAGTCCAATACAGTGTATTGCTGGGAACAGACGCGTGTGCTATTTGCCCTGTGTATGGCAATGGGAGCGCAATAGTGACTCTTCTTACCAGAAAACATCTCTTGCTCGTAGGACCAGAAACTGCATGTGATTGAACTCCATTTAGGACTGGGAAACAAACGCTAGCTCGTTTTACAAGGAACACACTCTGCTTTTGAGAAAAGAGCACTCTTCTACTCTACTGTGTTTCCCATGGGGATCGATCAGTGAACGTGCTCAGAACAAAAAATCTGTGCTTCCTACACAAGGGCCATATCTAGTTCAACTCTGCTTAGGACACTGACAAGAACAGTAGCTCCTCTTCAGTCCAATACACTGTACTTGCTGGGAACAGACATGAGTCCTATTTGCACTTTGTATGGCAATGGGATGGCAATAGTGACTCTTCTTACCAGAAAACAACTCTTGCTCGTAGGACCGCAAACTGCATGTGACTCAAATCCATTTAGCACTGGGAAACAAACGCTAGCTTGTCTTACAAGGAACACACTCTGCTTTTGAGAAAAGAGCACTTTCTACTCTACTGGGTTTCCTATAGGGCCAGAACAGTGAGCTTGCTCAGAACAAAAGAACTGTGATTCCTACACACACGGGCCATATATAGTTCAATTCTGCTTAGGAAACTGACAAGAACAGTAGATCCTCTTCAGTCCAACACACTGTACTTGCTGGGAACAGATGCGAGTGCTATTTGTACTGTGTATGACAATGGGAGTGCAATAGTGACTCTTCTTACCAGAAAACAACTCTTGCTCTTAGGACCAGAAACTCATTTGACTCAACTCCATTTAGGACTGGGAAACAAACGCTAGCTCGCCTTACAAGAAACACACTCTGCCTTTGAGAAAAGAGCACTCTTCTACTCTACTGTGTTTCCTATAGGGCCAGAACAGTGAGCTTGCTCAGAACAAAAGAACTGTGCTTCCTACACACATAGGCCATATCTGGTTCAACTCTGCTTAGGAATCTGAGAAGAAAAGTAGCTCCTCTTAAGTCCAATACTCTGTAAAGGCTGGGAACACACAAGAGTGCAATTTGCAATGTGTATGGTAATGGGAGCGCAATAGTGACATTCCTTACCAGAAAACAAGTCTTGCTCTTAGGACCAAAAACTGCATGTGATTCAACTTCATTTAGAACTCAGAAAGAAACGCTAGCTCGCCTTACAAGAAACACACTCTGCTTTTGAAAAAAAAAGAGCACTCTTCTACTCTTCTGTGTTTATTATAGGGCCAGAACAGTGAGCTTGCACAGAACAAAAGAAGTGAGCTTCCTACACACACGGCCATATCTAGTTCAATTCTGCTTAGGATACTGACAAGAACAGTATCTCGTCTTCAGTTAAAATACACTGTATATGCTGGGAACAGACACCAGTGCTATTTGCCCAGTGTATGACAATGGGAGCGCAATAGTGACTCTTGTTACCAGAAAACAACTCTTGCTCATGGAACCAGAAACAGCATGTAACTCCACTCCATTTTGGACTGGGAAAGAAACACTAGCTCGCCTTACAAGAAACACATTCTGCTTTTGAGAAAAGAGCACTCTTCTACTCTACTGTGTTTCCTGTAGGGCCAGAACAGAAAGCTTGCTCAGAACAAAAGAACTGTGCTTCTTACACACACGGGCCATATCCAGTTGAATTCTGCTTAGGAAACTGACAAGAACAGTATGTCCTCTTCAGTCAAAATACACTGTATATCCTGGGAACAGACACCAGTGCTATTTGCCCTGTGTATGACAATGGGAGCGCAACAGTGACTCTTCTTACCAGAAAACAACTCTTGCTCATACGACCAGAAACTGCATGTGATTCAACTCCATTTAGGACTGGGAAACAAACGCTAGCTCGCCTTACAAGAAACACACTCTGCTTTCGAGAAAAGAGCACTCTTCTACTCTACTGTGTTTCCTATAGGGCCAGAACAGTGAGCTTGCTCAGAACAAAAGAACTTTGCTTCCTACACACACGGGCCATATCTAGTTCAACTCTGCTTAGGAAACTGACAAGAACAGTAGCTCCTCTTCAGTCCAATACACTGTACTTGCTGGGAACAGAAGCAAGTGCTATTTGAACTGTGTATGGCAATGGGAGGGCAATAGTGACTTTCCTTACCAGAAAACAACTCTTGCTCGTAAGACCAGAAACTTCATGTGATTCAACTCCATTTAGAACTGGGAAACAAATGCTAGCTCGCCTTACAAGAAACACACTCTGCTTTTGAGAAAAGAGCACTCTTCTACTCTACTGTGTTTCCTATAGGGCCAGAACAGAGAGCTTGCTCAGAACAAAATAACTGTGCTTCCTACATACATGGCCATATCTAGTTCAATTCTGCTGAGGAAACTGACAAGAACAATAGATCCTTTTCAGTCCAATACACTGTACATGCTGGGAACGGACGCGAGTGCTATTTGTACTGTGTATGGCAATGGGATCGCAATAGTGACTCTTCTTACCAGAAAACAACTCTTGCTCGTGGGACCAAAAAATGCATGTGACTCAACTCCATTTAGGACTGGGAAACAAACGCTAGCTCTGCTCACAAGAAACACACTCTGCTTTTGAGAAAAGAGCACTCTTCTACTCTACTGTGCTTCCTATAGGGCCAGAACAGTGAGCTTGATCAGAACAAGAGAACTGTGCTTCCTACACACACGACCATATCTAGTTCAACTCTGCTTAGGAAACTGACAAGAACAGTAGATCATCTTCAGTCCAATAGACTGTACATGCTGGGAACAGACGCGAGTGCTATTTGCCCTGTGTACGACAATGGGAGCGCAATAGTGACTCTTCTTACCAGAAAACAGCTCTTGCTCGTTGGACAAGAAACTGCATGGGATTCAACTCCATTTAGGACTGGGAAACAAACTCTAGCTTGCCTTACAAGATACACACTCTGCTTTTTAGAAAAGAGCACTCTTCTACTCTACTGTGTTTCCTATGTGGTCCGAACAATGAATTGCTCAGAACAAAAGAACTGTGCTTCCTATACACATGGGCCATATCTAATTCAACTCTGCTTAGGAAACTGACAGGAACAGTAGCTCCTATTCAGTCCAATACAGTGTATTTGCTGGGAACAGACGCGTGTGCTATTTGCCCTGTGTATGGCAATGGGAGCGCAATAGTGACTCTTCTTACCAGAAAACAACTCTTGCTCATAGGACCACAAACTGCATGTGACTCAACTCCATTTAGGACAGGGAAACAAACGCTAGCTCACCTTCCAAGAAACACACTCTGCTTTTGAGAAAAGAGCACTCTTCTACTCTACTGTGTTTCCTATGGGGTCCGCACAGTGAGCTTGCTCAGAACAAAAGAACTGTGCTTCCTACACACAGGCCATATCTAATTCAATTCTGCTCAGGAACCTTACAAGAACAGTAGATCCTCTTCAGTTCAATACATTATACATGCTGGGAACCGATGCCAGTGCTATTTGCCCTGTGTATGACAATGGGAGCACAATAGTGACTCTTCTTACCAGAAAACAACTCTTGCTCATGGGACCAGAAACTGCATGTGATTCAACTCCATTTAAGACTGGGAAACAAACGTTTGCTCGCCTTACAAGAAACACACTCTGCTTTTCAGAAAAGAGCACTCTTTTACTCTACTGTGTTTCCTATGTTGTCCGAACACTGAGCTTGCTCAGAACAAAAGAACTGTGCTTCCTACACACACGGGCCATATCTAGTTCAACTCTGCTTAGAAAACTGACAAGAACAGTAGCTGCTCTTCAGTCCAATACACTGTACTTGCTGGGAACAGGCGCCAGTGCTATTTGCCCTGTGTATGGCATTTGGAGCACAATAGTGACTCTTCTTACCAGAAAACAACTCTTGCTCGTAGGACCAGAAACTGCATGGGATTCAACTCCATTTCTGACTGTTAAGCAAATAATAGCTCACCTTTCAAGAAACACAATCTGATTTTGAGAAAAGAGCACTCATCTACTCTACTGTGTTTCCTATGGTGTCTGCACAGTGTGCTTTCTCAGAACAAAAGAACTGTGCTTCCTACACACACGGGACATATCTATTTCAACTCCTCTTAGGAAAATGACAAGAACAGTAGCTCCTTTTCAGTCCAATACACTGTACTTGCTGGGAACTGACGCGAGTGCTATTTTCACTATGTATGGCAAAGGGAGGGCAATAGTGACTTTCCTTACCAGAAAAAAACTCTTGCTCATAGGACCTTAAACTGCTATTGTTTCAACTCCATTTAGAACTGGGAAACAAATGCTAGCTCGCCTTATAAGAAACACACTCTGCTTTTGAGAAAAGAGCACTCTTCTACTCTACTGTGCTTCCTATAGGGCCAGAACAGTGAGCTTGATCAGAACAAGAGAACTGTGCTTCCTACACACACGGCCATATCTAGTTCAATTCTGCTTAGGAAACTGACAAGAACAGTAGATCCTCTTCAGTCCAATAGACTGTAAATGCTGGGAACAGACGCGAGTGCTATTTGCCCTGTGTATGACAATGGGAGCGCAATAGTGACTCTTCTTACCAGAAAACAGCTCTTGCTCGTTGGACAAGAAACTTCATGGGATTCAACTCCATTTAGGACTGGGAAACAAACTCTAGCTTGCCTTACAAGAAACACACTCTGCTTTTGAGAAAAGAGCACTCTTCTACTCTACTGTGTTTCCTATGGGGTCCGAACAATGAGCTTGCTCAGAACAAAAGAACTGTGCTTCCTATACACATGGGCCATATCTAATTCAACTCTGCTTAGGAAAATGACAGGAACAGTAGCTCCTATTCAGTCCAATACAGTGTAATTGCTGGGAACAGACGCGTGTGCTATTTGCATTGTGTATGGCAATGGGAGCGCAATAGTGACTCTTCTTACCAGAAAACAACTCTTGCTCGTAGGACCAGAAACTGCATGTGATTGAACTCCATTTAGGACTGGGAAACAAACGCTAGCTCGCCTTACAAGGAACACACTCTGCTTTTGAGAAAAGAGCACTCTTCTACTCTACTGTGTTTCCTATGGGGATCGAACAATGAGCGTGCTCAGAACAAAAAATCTGTGCTTCCTACACAAGGGCCATATCTAGTTCAACTCTGCTTAGGACACTGACAAGAACAGTAGCTCCTCTTCAGTCCAATACACTGTACTGGCTTGGAACAGACGTGAGTGCTATTTGCACTTTGTATGGCAATGGGATGACAATAGTGACTCTTCTTACCAGAAAACAACTCTTGCTCGTAGGACCGCAAACTGCATGTGACTCAAATCCATTTAGCACTGGGAAACAAACGCTAGCTTGTCTTACAAGGAACACACTCTGCTTTTGAGAAAAGAGCACTTTCTACTCTACTGGGTTTCCTATAGGGCCAGAACAGTGAGCTTGCTCAGAACAAAAGAACTGTGCTTCCTACACACAGAGGCCATATCTGGTTCAACTCTGCTTAGGAATCTGAGAAGAAAAGTAGCTCCTCTTAAGTCCAATACTCTGTAAAGGCTGGGAACACACGCGAGTGCAATTTGCAATGTGTATGGTAATGTGAGCGCAATAGTGACATTCCTTACCAGAAAACAAGTCTTGCTCTTAGGACCAAAAACTGCATGTGATTCAACTTCATTTAGAACTCAGAAAGAAACGCTAGCTCGCCTTACCAGAAACACACTCTGCTTTTGAAAAAAAAGAGCACTCTTCTACTCTTCTGTGTTTCCTATAGGGCCAGAACAGTGAGCTTGCACAGAACAAAAGAAGTGTGCTTCCTACACACACGGGCATATCTAGTTCAATTCTGCTTAGGATACTGACAAGAACAGTATCTCGTCTTCAGTTAAAATACACTGTATATGCTGGGAACAGAAACCAGTGCTATTTGCCCTGTGTATGACAATGGGAGCGCAATAGTGACTCTTGTTACCAGAAAAAAACTCTTGCTCATAGAACCAGAAACAGCATGTAACTCCACTCCATTTTGGACTGGGAAAGAAACACTAGCTCGCCTTACAAGAAACACATTCTGCTTTTGAGAAAAGAGCACTCTTCTACTCTACTGTGTTTCCTGTAGGGCCAGAACAGAAAGCTTGCTCAGAACAAAAGAACTGTGCTTCCTACACACAATGGGCCATATCTAGTTGAATTCTGCTTAGGAAACTGACAAGAACAGTATGACCTCTTCAGTCAAAATACACTGTATATGCTGGGAACAGACACCAGTGCTATTTGCCCTGTGTATGACAATGGGAGCGCAACAGTGACTCTTCTTACCAGAAAACAACTCTTGCTCATACGACCAGAAACTGCATGTGATTCAACTCCATTTAGGACTGGGAAACAAACGCTAGCTCGCCTTACAAGAAACACACTCTGCTTTTGAGAAAAGAGCATTCTTCTACACTACTGTGTTTCCTATGGTGTCCGAATAGTGAGCTTGCTCAGAACAAAAGAACTGTGCTTCCTACACACACGGGCCATATCTAGTTCAACTCTGCTTAGAAAACTGACAAGAACAGTAGCTCCTCTTCAGTCCAATACACTGTACTTGCTGGGAACATACGCGAGTGCTACTTGAACTGTGTATGGCAATGAGAGCACATTAGTGACATTCCTTACCAGAAAACAACTCTTGCTCATAGGAAAAAAAATGCATGTGATTCAACTCCATTTAGAACTGGGAAATAAATGCTAGCTCGCCTTACAAGAAATACACTCTGCTTTTGAGAAAAGAGCACTCTTCTACTCTACTGTGTTTCTTATAGGGCCAGAACAGTAAGCTTGCACAGAACAAAAGAAGTGTGCTTCCTACACACACTGCCATATCTAGTTCAATTCAGCTTAGGAAACTGACAAGAACAGTATACCCTCTTCAGTCAAATACACTGCACATGCTGGGAACAGACACCAGTGCTATTTGCCCTGTGTATGACAATGGGAGCGCAATAGTGACTCTTCTTACCAGAAAACAACTCTTGCTCGTAGGAGCAGAAACTGCGTGTGACTCAACTCCATTTAGGACTGGGATGAAACACTAGCTCGCCTTACAAGAAACACACTCTGCTTTTGAGAAAAGAGCACTCTTCTACTCTACTGTGTTTAATATAGGTCCAGAACAGTGAGCGTGCTCAGAACAAAAGAACTGTGCTTCCTACACACAGGGGCCATATCTAGTTCAACTCTGCTTAGGAAACTGACAAGAACAGTAGCTCCTCTTCAGTCCAATACTCTGTACATGCAGGGAACAGACGCGAGTGCTATTGCACTGAGTATGGCAATGAGAGCACAATAGTGACTCTTCTTACAAGAAAAATCTCTTGCTCGTAGGACCAGAAACTGCACGGGATTCAATTCCATTTCTGACTGGGAAACAAACACTAGCTTTCCTTTCAATAAACAAACTCTGCTTTTGAGAAAAAAGCACTCTTCTACTCTACTGTGTTTCCTATGGGGTCCAAACAAGAGCTTGCTCAGAACAAAAGAACTGTGCTTTCTACACACATGGCCATATCTAGTTCAATTCTGCTTAGGAACCTGACAAGAACAGTAGATCCTCTTCAGTCCAATACACTGTACTTGCTGGGAACCAAGGCCAGTGCTATTTGCCCTGTGTATGACAATGGGAGCGCAATAGTGACTCTTCTTACCAGAAAACAAATCTTGCTCGTAGGACCAGAAACTGCATGTGATTCAAATCCATTTAGTACTGGGAAACAAACGCTAGCTCACCTTACAAGAAACACACTCTGCTTTTGAGAAAAGAGCACTCTCCTACTCCACTGTGTTTCCTATGGGGTCCGAACAGTGAGCTTGCTCAGAAAAAAAGAACTGTGCTTCCTACACACACGTGCCATATCTAGTTCAACTCTGCTTAGGACACTGACAAGAACAGTAGCTCCTCTTCAGTCCAATACACTGTACTTGCTGGAAACAGACGCGAGTGCTATCTGCACTGTGTATGGCAAAGGGAGCACAATAGTGACTTTCCTTACTAGAAAACAACTCTTGCTGGTAGGATCAAAAACTGCATGTGATTCAACTCCATTTAGGACTGGGAAACAAACGCTAGCTCGCCCTACAAGAAACACACTCTGCTTTTGAGAAAAGAGCACTCTTCTACTCTACTGTGTTTCCTATGGGGTCCGAACAGTCAGCTTGCTCAGAACAAAAGAACTGTGCTTCCTACATACAGGGCCATATCTAGTTCAATTCTGCTTAGGAAACTGACAAGAACAATAGATCCTTCTCAGTCCAATACACTGTAAATGCTGGGAACAGACGCGAGTGCTATTTGCCCTGTGTATTACAATGGGAGCGCAATAGTGACTCTTCTTACCAGAAAACAACTCTTGCTCATAGGACCAGAAACTGCATGTGATTCAACTCCATATAGGACTGGGAAAAAAACACTAGCTGGCCTTACAAGAAACACACTCTGCTTTTGAGAAAAGAGCACTCTTCTACTCTACTGTGTTTCCTATAGGGCCAGAACAGTGAACTTGCTCAGAACAAAAAACTGTGCTTCCTACACACACTGGCCATATCTAGTTTAACTCTGCTTAGAAAACTGACAAGAACAGTAGCTCCTATTCAGTCCAATACTCTGTACATGCAGGGAACAGACGCCAGTGCTCTATGCACTGTTTATGGCAATGGGAGCGCAATAGTGACTCTTATTACCAAAAAAAATCTCTTGCTCGTAGGACCAGAAACTGCACGGGATTCAATTCCATTTCTGACTGGGAAACAAACACTAGCTTGCCTTTCAAGAAACACACTCTGCTTTTGAGAAAAGAGCACTCTTCTACTCTACAGTGTTTCCTATGGTGTCCGAACAGTGAGCTTGCTCAGAACAAAAGAACTGTGTTTCCTACACACACGGGCCATATCTAGTTCAACTCTGCTTAGGAAACTGACAAGAACAGGAGCTCCTCTTCAGTCCAGTACACTGTATTTGCTGGGAACAGACACGAGTGCTATTTGCACTGTGTATGGCAAAGTGAGCACAATAGTGACTTTCCTTACCAGAAAACAACTCTTGCTGCTAGGACCAAAAACTGCATGTGATTCAACTCCATTTAGGACTGGGAAACAAACGCTAGCTCGCATTACAAGAAACACACTCTGCTTTTGAGAAAAGAGCACTCTTCTACTCTACTGTGTTTCCTATAGGGCCAGAACAGTGAGCTTGCTCAGAAAAAAGAACTGTGCTTCCTACACACACGGGCCATATCTAGTTCAATTCTGCTTAGGAACCTGACAAGAACAGTAGATCCTCTTCAGTCCAATACACCGTACTTGCTGGGAACAGAAGCCAGTGCTATTTGTCCTGTGTATGGCAATGGCAGCGCAATAGTGACTATTCTTTCCATAAAAGAACTCTTGCTCCTAGGATTAGAAACTGCATGTGATTCAACTCCATTTAGGACTGGGAAAAAAACATTAGCTGACCTTACAGGAAACACAGTCTGCTTTTGAGAAAAGAGCACTCTTCTACTCTACTGTGTTTCCTAGGGTGTCCGAACAGTGAGCTTGATCAGAACAAGAGAACTGTGCTTCCTACATACACGGGCCATATCTAGTTCAACTCTGCTTAGAAAACTGACAAGAACAGTAGCTCCTCTTCAGTCCAATACACTGTACTTGCTGGGAACAGACGCGAGTGCTATTTGCACTGTGTATGGCAATGAGAGCACAATAGTGACATTCCTTACCAGAAAACAACTCTTGCTCATAGGAAAAAAAACTGCATGTGATTCAACTCCATTTTGAACTGGGAAATAAATGCTAGCTCGCCTTACAAGAAACACACTCTGCTTTTGAGAAAAGAGCACTCTTCTACTCTACTGTGTTTCCTATGGAGTCCAAACAGTGACCTTGCTCAGAACAAAAGAACTGTGCTTCCTACACACACGGGCCATATTTAGTTCAACTCTGTTTCAGAAACTGACAAGAACAGTAGCTCCTCTTCAGTCCAATACTCTGTACATGCAGGGAACAGACGCGAGTGCTATTTGCACTGAGTGTGGCAATGGGAGCGCAATAGTGACTCTTCTTACAAGAAAAAAACTCTTGCTCGTTGGAAAAGAAACTGCACGGGATTCAATTCCTTTTCTGACTGGGAAACAAAAACTAGCCCGCCTTTCAATAAACACACTCTGCTTTTGAGAAAAGAGCACTCTTCTACTCTACTGTGTTTCCTATGGGGTCCAAACAGTGAGCTTGCTCAGAACAAAAGAACTGTGCTTTCTACACACATGGCCATATCTAGTTCAATTCTGCTTAGGAACCTGACAAGGACAATAGCTCCTCTTCAGTCCAATACACTGTACTTGCTGGTAACCAAAGCCAGTGCTATTTGCCCTGTGTATGACAATGGGAGCGCCACAGTGTCTCTTCTTACCAGAAAACAAATCTTGCTCGTAGGACCAGAAAGTGCATGTGATTCAACTCCATTTAGGACTGGGAAACAAACGCTAGCTCGCCTTACAAGAAACACACTCTGCTTTTGAGAAAAGAGCACTCTCCTACTCTACTGTGTTTCCTATGGTGTCCGAACAGTGAGCTTGCTCAGAACAAAAGAACTGTGCTTCCTACACACAAGGGCTGTATCTAGTTCAACTCTGCTTAGGAAACTGACAAGAACAGTAGCTCCTCTTCAGACTAATACACTGTACTTGCTGGAAACAGACGCGAGTGCTATTTGCACTGTGTATGGCAAAGGGAGCGCAATAGTGACTTTCCTACCAGAAAACAACTCTTGCTCGTAGGACCAAAAACTGCATGTGATTCAACTCATTTAGGACTGGGAAACAAACGCTAGCTCACGTTACAAGAAACACACTCGGCTTTTGAGAAAAGAACACTCTTCTACTCTACTGTGTTTCCTATAGGGCCAGAACAGAGAGCTTGCTCAGAACAAAAGAACTGTGTTTCCTACATACACGGCCATATCTAGTTCAACTCTGCTTAGGAAACTGAGAAGAACAGTAGCTCCTTTTCAGTCCAATACACTGTACTTACTGGGAACAGACGGGAGGGCTATTTGCACTGTGTATGGCTTGGGAGCACTATAGTGACTTTCCTTACCAGAAAACAACTCTTGCTCGTAGGACCACAAACTGCATTGGATTCAACTCCATTTAGGACTGGGAAACAAACGCTAGCTCGCCATACAAGAAACACACTCTGCTTTTGAGAAAAGAGCACTCTTCTACTCTACTGTGTTTCCTATGGGGTCCGAACAGTGAGCTTGCTCAGAACAAAAAAACTGTGCCTCCTAAACACAGGGCCATATCTAGTTCAAGTCTGCTTAGGAACCTGACAAGAACAGTAGATCCTCTTCTATCCAATACACTGTACTTGCTGCGAACAGACAGGAGAGCTATTTGCACTGTGTATGGCAATGGGATCGCAATAGTGACTTTCCTTACCAGAAAACAACTCTTCCTCATAGGACCAGAAACTGCATGTGATTCAACTCCATTTAGGTCTGGGAAAAAAACGCTAGCTCGCCTTACAAGAAACATACTCAGCTTTTGATAAAAGAGCACTCTTTTACTCTACTGTTTTTCCTATGGGGTCCAAAGAGTGAGCTTGCTCAGAACAAAAGAACTGTGCTTCCTACACACATGGACCATATCTAGTTCAACTCTGCTTAGGAAACTGACAAGAACAGTAGCTCCTCTTCAGTCCGATACACTGTACTTGCTGAGAACAGACGCGAGTGCTATTTGCACTGTGTATGGCATTTGGAGCACAATAGTGACTCGTCTTACCAGAAAACAACTCTTGCTCGTAGGACAAAAAACTGCATGTGACTCAACTCCATTTAGAACTGGGAAACAAACTCTATCTCGACTTACAAGAAACACACTCTGCTTTTGAGAAAAGAGCACTCTTCTACTCTTCTGTGTTTCCTATCTGGCCAGAACAGTGAGCTTGCTCAGAACAAAAGAACTGTGCTTCATACACACAGGGGCCATATCTAGTTCAACTCTGCTTAGCAAACTGAGAAGAGCAGTCTCTCCTCTTCAGTCCAATACACTGTACTTGCTGGGAAGACAAGGTAGTGCTATTTGCACTGTGTATGGCAATGGGAGCGCAATAGTGACTTTCCTTACCAGAAAACAACTCTTGCTCATAGGACCAGAAACTGCATGTGATTCAACTCCATTTAGGACTGGGAAACAAACGCTAGCTCGCCTTACAAGAAACACACTATGCTTTACAGAAAAGAGCACTCTTCTACTCTACTGTGTTTGCTATGTTGTCTGAACTGTGAGCTTGCTCAGAACAAAAGAACTGTGCTTCCTACACATTCGGGAAACTGACAAGAACAGTAGTTCCTATTCAGTCCAATACACTGTACTTGCTGGGAGCAGACGCGAGTAATATTTGCACTGTGTATGGTAATGGGAGCACAATAGTGACTTTCCTTACCAGAAAACAACTCTTGCTAGTAGCACCACAAACTGCATGTGATTCAACTACATTTAGGACTAGGAAACAAATGCTAGCTCGCCTTACAAGAAACACACTCTGCTTTTGAGAAAAGAGCATGCTTCTACTCTACTGCATTTCCTATGAAGTCCAAACAGTGACCTTGCTCAGAAGAAAAGAAATGTGCTGCCTACACAAATGGACCATATCTAGTTCAACTCTGCTTAGGAAACTGACAAGAACAGTAGCTCCTATTCAGTCCAATACACTGTACTTGCTGGGAACAGACGCGAGTGCTATTTGCACTGTGTACGGCATTTGGAGCACAATAGTGACTCGTCTTACCAGAAAACAACTCTTCCTCGTAGGACAAAAAACTGCATGTGACTCAACTCCATTTAGGACTGGGAAACAAACGCTAGCTCGCCTTATAAGAAACACACTCTGATTTTGAGAAAAGAGCACTCTTCTACTCTACTGTGTTTCCTATGGGGTCTGAAGAGTGAGCTTGCTCAGAACAAAAGAACTGTGCTTCCTGCACACACGGGCCATATCTAGTTCAATTCTGCTTAGGAACCTGACAAGAACAGTAGATCCTCTTCAGTCCAATACACTGTACTTGCTGGGAACAGATGCCAGGGCTATTTGTCCTGTGTATGACAATGGCTGCGCAATAGTGACTCTTCTTACCATAAAACAACTCTTGCACGTAGGACCAGAAACTGTATGTGATTCAACTCCATTTAGGACTGGGAAACAAACGGTAGCTCGCCTTACAAGAAACACATTCTGCTTTAGAGAAAAGAGCACTCATCTACTCTACTGTGTTTCCTATAGGGCCAGAACAGTGAGCTTGCTCAGAACAAAAGAACTGTGCTTCCTACACACACGGGCCATATCTAGTTCAATCTGCTTAGGAAACTGACAAGAACAGTAGCTCCTCTTCAGTACGATACACTGTACTTGCTGGGAACAGACGCAAGTGCTATTTGCACTGTGTATGGCAATGGGAGCGCAATAGTGACTTTCCTACCAGAAAACAACTCTTGCTGGTAGGACCAGAAACTGCATGTGATTCAACTCCATTTAGGACTGGGAAACAAATGCTAGCTCGCCTTTCATGAAACACTCTCTGCTTTTGAGAAAAGAGCACTCTTCTACTCTACTGTCTTTCCTATGGGTTCCGAAGAGTGAGCTTGCTCAGAACAAAAGAACTGTGCTTACTACACACACGGGCCATATATAGTTCAACTCTGCTTAGGAAACTGACAAGAACAGTAGCTCCTCTTCAGTCCGATACACTGTAATTGCTGGGAACAGACGCGAGTGCTGTTTGCACTGTGTATGGCAATGGGAGCGCAATAGTGACTTTCCTACCAGAACACAACTCTTGCTCATAGTACCACAAACTGCATGTGATTCAACACCATTTAGGACTGGGAAAAAAACGCTCGGGCGCCTTACAAGAAACACACTCTGCTTTAGAGAAAAGAGCACTCTTCTACTCTACTGTGTTTCCTATCGGGTCCAAACAGTGAGCTTGCTCAGAACAAATGAACTGTGCTTCCTCGACACACGGGCCATATCTAGTTCAACTCTGCTTAGGAGACTGACAAGAACAGTAGCTCCTCTTCAGTCAAATACACTGTACTTGCTGCGAACAGACGGGAGTGCTATTTGCACTGTGTATGGCAAGGGGAGCGCAATAGTGACTTTCCTTACCAGAAAACAACTCTTGCTCGTAGGACCAGAAACTGCATGTGATTCAACTCCATTTAGGACTGGGAAACAAACGCTAGCTCGCCTTACAAGAAACACACTCTGCTTTAGAGAAAAGAGCACTCTTCTACTCTACTGACTTTCCTATGGTCCAAACAGAGAGCTTGCTCAGAACAAAAGAACTGTGCTTCCTACACACACGGACCATATGTAGTTCAACTCTGCTTAGGAACCTGACAAGAACAGTAGCTCCTCTTCAGACCAATACACTGTATTTGCTGGGACCAGACGCGAGTGCTATTTGCACTGTGTATGGCAATGAGAGCACAATAGTGACATTCCTTACCAGAAAACAACTCTTGCTCGTAGGACAAAAAACTGCGTGTGACTCAACTCCATTTATGACTGGGAAACAAACGCAAGCTCGCTTTCCAAGAAACACACTCTGCTTTTGAGAAAAGAGCACTCTTCTACTCTACTGTGTTTCCTATGTGTTCGGAACAGTGAGCTTGCTCAGAACAAAAAAACTGTGCTTCCTACAAACACGGCCATATCTAGTTCAACTCTGCTTAGGAACCTGTCAAGAACAGTAGATCCTATTTAGTCCAATACACTGTACTTGCTGGGAACAGACTCCAGTGCTATTTGTCCTGTGTATGGCAATGGCAGCGCAATAGTGACTCTTCTTACCAGAAAACAACTCTCGCTCGTAGGACCAGAAACTGCATGTGATTCAACTCCATTTAGGACTGGGAAACAAATGCTAGCTCGCCTTACATGAAACACACTCTGCTTGTGAGAAAAGAGCACTCTTCTACTCTACAGTGTTTCCTATGGGGTCCAAAGAGTGAGCTTGCTCAGAACAAAAGAACTGTGCTTCCTACACACGTGGACCATATCTAGTTCAACTCTGCTTAGGAAACTGACAAGAACAGTAGCTCCTATTCAGTCCAATACATTGTACTTGCTGTGAACAGACGCGAGTGCTATTTGCACTGTGTATGGCATTTGGAGCGCAATAGTGACTCTTCTTACCATAAAACAACTCTTGCTCGTAGGACCAAAAACTGCATGTGATTCAACTCCATTTAGGACTGGGAAACAAACGCGAGCTCCCCTTACAAAAAAAAACACTCTGCTTTAGATAAAAGAGCACTCTTCTACTCTACTGTGTTTCCTATAGGGCCAGAACAGTGAGCTTGCTCAGAACATAAGGACTGTGTTTCCTACACACACGGGACATATCTAGTTCAACTCTGCTTAGGAAACTGACAAGGACAGTAGCTCCTCTTCAGTCCGATACACTGTACTTGCTGAGAACAGACGCGAGTGCTATTTGCACTGTGTATGGCAATTGGAGCACAATAGTGACTTGTCTTACCAGAAAACAACTCTTGCTCGTAGGACAAAAAACTGCATGTGACTCAACTGCATTTAGAACTGGGAAACAAACTCTATCTCGACTTACAAGAAACACACTCTGCTTTTGAGAAAAGAGCACTCTTCTACTCTTCTGTGTTTCCTATATGGCCAGAACAGTGAGCTTGCTCAGAACCAAAGAACTGTGCTTTTTACACACAGGGGCCATATCTAGTTCAACTCTGCTTAGGAAACTGAGAAGAGCAGTCTCTCCTCTTCAGTCCAATACACTGTACTTGCTGGGAAGACAAGGGTGTGCTATTTGCACTGTGTATGGCAATGGGAGCACAATAGTGACTTTCCTTACCAGAAAACAACTCTTGCTCGTAGGACCAGAAACTGCATGTGATTCAACTCCATTTAGGACTGGGAAACAAACGCTAGCTCGCCTTACAAGAAACACACTATGCTTTAGAGAAAAGAGCACTCTTCTACTCTACTGTGTTTCCTATGTTGTCTGAACTGTGAGCTTGCTCAGAACAAAAGAACTGTGCTTCCTACACACTCGGACCATATTTAGTTCAACTCTGCTTAGGAAACTGACAAGAACAGTAGTTCCTATTCAGTCCAATACACTGTACTTGCTGGGAACAGACGCGAGTGCTATTTGCACTGTGTATGGTAATGGAAGCACAATAGTGACTTTCCTTACCAGAAAACAACTCTTGCTTGTAGCACCACAAACTGCATGTGATTCAACTCCATTTAGGACTAGGAAACAAACGCTAGCTCGCCTTACAAGAAACACACTCTGCTTTTGAGAAAAGAGCACGCTTCTACTCTACTGCGTTTCCTATGGGGTCCAAACAGTGAGCTTGCTCAGAACAAAAGAACTGTGCTGCCTACACAAATGGACCATATCTAGTTCAACTCTGCTTAGGAAACTGACAAGAACAGTAGCTCCTATTCAGTCCAATACACTGTACTTGCTGGGAACAGACGCGAGTGCTATTTGCACTGTGTACGGCATTTGGAGCGCAATAGTGACTCTTCTTACCAGAAAACAACTCTTGCTCATAGGACCAAAAACTGCATGTGACTCAACTCCATTTAGGACTGGGAATCAAACGCGAGCTCGCCTTAAAAGAAACACACTCTGCTTAAGAGAAAAGAACACTCTTCTACTCTGCTGTGTTTCCTACAGGGCCAGAACAGTGAGCTTGCTCAGAACATAATAACTGTGCTTCCAACACACACGGGCCATATCTAGTTCCACTCTGCTTAGGAAACTGAGAAGAACCGTAGCTCCTCTTCAGTCCAATACACTGTACTTTCTGGGAACAGACGCGAGTGCTATTTGCACTGTGTATAACAATGGCTGCGCAATAGCGACTTTCCTTACCAGAAAACAACTCTTGCTCTTAGGACCAGAAACTGCGTGTGATTCAACTCCATTTAGGACTGGGAAACAAATGCTAGCTCGCCTTACATGAAACACACTCTGCTTTTGAGAAAAGAGCACTCTTCTACTCTACTGTGTTTCCTATGGGGTCCGAACCGTGAGCTTGCTCAGAACAAAAGAACTGTGCTTCCTACACACGGGCCATATCTAGTTCAACTCTGCTTAGGAAACTGACAAGAAGAGTAGCTCCTCTTCAGTCCAATACACTGTACTTGCGGGGAAGAGACGCGAGTGCTATTTGCACTGTGTATGGCAATTGCAGCACAATAGTTACTCGTCTTACCAGAAAACAACTCTTGATCGTAGGACAAAAAACTGCATGTGACTCAACTCCATTTAGGACTGGGAAACAAACGCGAGATCGTCTTACAAGAAACACACTCTGCTTTAGAGAAAAGAGCACTCTTCTCCTCTACTGTGTTTCCTATAGGGCCAGAACTGTGAGCTTGCTCAGAACATAATAACTCTGCTTCCTACACACATAGGCCATATCTAGTTCAACTCTGCTTAGGAAACTGACAAGAACAGTAGCTCTTCTTCAGTCCGATACACTGTACTTGCTGAGAACAGACGCGAGTGCTACTTGCACTGTGTATGGCAATTGGAGCACAATAGTGACATATCTTACCAGAAAACAACTCTTGCTCTTAGGACAAAAAACTACATGTGACTCAACTCCATTTAGGACTGGGAAACAAACTCTAGCTCGCCTTACAAGAAACACACTCTGCTTTAGAGAAAAGAGCACTCTTCTACTCTACTGTGTTTCCTATGGGGTCCAAACAAAGAGCTTGCTCAGAACAAAATAACTGTGCTTCCTACACACACGGACCATATGTAGCTCAACTCTGCTTAGGAACCTGACAAGAACAGTAGCTCCTCTTCAGAACAATACACTGTATTTGCTGGGAACAGACGCGAGTGCTATTTGCACTATGTATGGCAATGAGAGCACAATAGTGACTTTCCTTACCAGAAAACAACTCTTGCTCGTAGGACAAAAAACTGCATGTGAGTCAACTCCATTTAGGACTGGGAAACAAACGCAAGCTCGCTTTCCAAGAAACACACTCTGCTTTTGAGAAAAGAGCACTCTTCTACTCTACTGTGTTTCCTATGTGTTCGGAACAGTGAGCTTGCTCAGAACAAAAAAACTGTGCTTCCTACAAACACGGCCATATCTAGTTCAACTCTGCTTAGGAACCTGACAAGAACAGTAGATCTTCTTCAGTCCAATACACTGTACTTGCTGGAAACAGACGCCAGTGCTATTTGTCCTGTGTATGGCAATGGCAGCGCAATAGTGACTTTTCTTACCAGAAAACAACTCTTGCTCGTAGGACCAGAAACTGCATGTGATTCAACTCCATTTTGGACTGGGAAACAAACGCTAGCTCGCCTTACAAGAAACACACTCTGCTTTTGAGAAAAGAGCACTCTTCTACGCCACTGTGTTTCCTATGGGGTCCAAACACTGAGCTTGCTCAGAACAAAAGAACTGTGCTTCCTACACACATGGACCATATCTAGTTCAACTCTGCTTAGGAAACTGACAAGAACAGTAGCTCCTATTCAGTCCAATACACTGTGCTTGCTGAGAAGAGACGCGAGTGCTATTTGCATTGTGTATGGCAATTGGAGCACAATAGTGACTCGTCTTACCAGAAAACAACTCTTGCTCGTAGGACAAAAAACTGCATGTGACTCAACTCCATTTAGAACTGGGAAACAAACTCTATCTCGACTTACAAGAAACACACTCTGCTTTTGAGAAAAGAGCACTCTTCTACTCTTCTGTGTTTCCTATAGGGCCAGAACAGTGAGCTTGCTCAGAACAAAAGAACTGTGCTTCCTACACACAGGGGCCATATCTAGTTCAACTCTGCTTAGGAAACTGAGAAGAGCAGTCTCTCCTCTTCAGTCCAATACACTGTACTTGCTGGGAAGACAAGGGTGTGCTATTTGCACTGTGTATGGCAATGGGAGCGCAATAGTGACTTTCCTTACCAGAAAACAACTCTTGCTCGTAGGACCAGAAACTGCATGTGATTCAACTCCATTTAGGACTGGGAAACAAACGCTAGCTCGCCTTACAAGAAACACACTATGCTTTAGAGAAAAGAGCACTCTTCTACTCTACTGTGTTTCCTATGTTGTCTGAACTGTGAGCTTGCTCAGAACAAATGAACTGTGCTTCCTACACACTCGGACCATATTTAGTTCAACTCTGCTTAGGAAACTGACAAGAACAGTAGTTCCTATTCAGTCCAATACACTGTACTTGCTGGGAACAGACGCGAGTGCTATTTGCACTGTGTATGGTAATGGAAGCACAATAGTGACTTTCCTTACCAGAAAACAACTCTTGCTTGTAGCACCACAAACTGCATGTGATTCAACTCCATTTAGGACTAGGAAACAAACGCTAGCTCGCCTTACAAGAAACACACTCTGCTTTTGAGAAAAGAGCACGCTTCTACTCTACTGCGTTTCCTATGGGGTCCAAACAGTGAGCTTGCTCAGAACAAAAGAACTGTGCTGCCTACACAAATGGACCATATCTAGTTCAACTCTGCTTAGGAAACTGACAAGAACAGTAGCTCCTATTCAGTCCAATACACTGTACTTGCTGGGAACAGACGCGAGTGCTATTTGCACTGTGTACGGCATTTGGAGCGCAATAGTGACTCTTCTTACCAGAAAACAACTCTTGCTCATAGGACCAAAAACTGCATGTGACTCAACTCCATTTAGGACTGGGAATCAAACGCGAGCTCGCCTTAAAAGAAACACACTCTGCTTAAGAGAAAAGAACACTCTTCTACTCTGCTGTGTTTCCTACAGGGCCAGAACAGTGAGCTTGCTCAGAACATAATAACTGTGCTTCCAACACACACGGGCCATATCTAGTTCCACTCTGCTTAGGAAACTGAGAAGAACCGTAGCTCCTCTTCAGTCCAATACACTGTACTTTCTGGGAACAGACGCGAGTGCTATTTGCACTGTGTATAACAATGGCTGCGCAATAGCGACTTTCCTTACCAGAAAACAACTCTTGCTCTTAGGACCAGAAACTGCGTGTGATTCAACTCCATTTAGGACTGGGAAACAAATGCTAGCTCGCCTTACATGAAACACACTCTGCTTTTGAGAAAAGAGCACTCTTCTACTCTACTGTGTTTCCTATGGGGTCCGAACCGTGAGCTTGCTCAGAACAAAAGAACTGTGCTTCCTACACACGGGCCATATCTAGTTCAACTCTGCTTAGGAAACTGACAAGAAGAGTAGCTCCTCTTCAGTCCAATACACTGTACTTGCGGGGAAGAGACGCGAGTGCTATTTGCACTGTGTATGGCAATTGCAGCACAATAGTTACTCGTCTTACCAGAAAACAACTCTTGATCGTAGGACAAAAAACTGCATGTGACTCAACTCCATTTAGGACTGGGAAACAAACGCGAGATCGTCTTACAAGAAACACACTCTGCTTTAGAGAAAAGAGCACTCTTCTCCTCTACTGTGTTTCCTATAGGGCCAGAACTGTGAGCTTGCTCAGAACATAATAACTCTGCTTCCTACACACATAGGCCATATCTAGTTCAACTCTGCTTAGGAAACTGACAAGAACAGTAGCTCTTCTTCAGTCCGATACACTGTACTTGCTGAGAACAGACGCGAGTGCTACTTGCACTGTGTATGGCAATTGGAGCACAATAGTGACATATCTTACCAGAAAACAACTCTTGCTCTTAGGACAAAAAACTACATGTGACTCAACTCCATTTAGGACTGGGAAACAAACTCTAGCTCGCCTTACAAGAAACACACTCTGCTTTAGAGAAAAGAGCACTCTTCTACTCTACTGTGTTTCCTATGGGGTCCAAACAAAGAGCTTGCTCAGAACAAAATAACTGTGCTTCCTACACACACGGACCATATGTAGCTCAACTCTGCTTAGGAACCTGACAAGAACAGTAGCTCCTCTTCAGAACAATACACTGTATTTGCTGGGAACAGACGCGAGTGCTATTTGCACTATGTATGGCAATGAGAGCACAATAGTGACTTTCCTTACCAGAAAACAACTCTTGCTCGTAGGACAAAAAACTGCATGTGAGTCAACTCCATTTAGGACTGGGAAACAAACGCAAGCTCGCTTTCCAAGAAACACACTCTGCTTTTGAGAAAAGAGCACTCTTCTACTCTACTGTGTTTCCTATGTGTTCGGAACAGTGAGCTTGCTCAGAACAAAAAAACTGTGCTTCCTACAAACACGGCCATATCTAGTTCAACTCTGCTTAGGAACCTGACAAGAACAGTAGATCTTCTTCAGTCCAATACACTGTACTTGCTGGAAACAGACGCCAGTGCTATTTGTCCTGTGTATGGCAATGGCAGCGCAATAGTGACTTTTCTTACCAGAAAACAACTCTTGCTCGTAGGACCAGAAACTGCATGTGATTCAACTCCATTTTGGACTGGGAAACAAACGCTAGCTCGCCTTACAAGAAACACACTCTGCTTTTGAGAAAAGAGCACTCTTCTACGCCACTGTGTTTCCTATGGGGTCCAAACACTGAGCTTGCTCAGAACAAAAGAACTGTGCTTCCTACACACATGGACCATATCTAGTTCAACTCTGCTTAGGAAACTGACAAGAACAGTAGCTCCTATTCAGTCCAATACACTGTGCTTGCTGAGAAGAGACGCGAGTGCTATTTGCATTGTGTATGGCAATTGGAGCACAATAGTGACTCGTCTTACCAGAAAACAACTCTTGCTCGTAGGACAAAAAACTGCATGTGACTCAACTCCATTTAGAACTGGGAAACAAACTCTATCTCGACTTACAAGAAACACACTCTGCTTTTGAGAAAAGAGCACTCTTCTACTCTTCTGTGTTTCCTATAGGGCCAGAACAGTGAGCTTGCTCAGAACAAAAGAACTGTGCTTCCTACACACAGGGGCCATATCTAGTTCAACTCTGCTTAGGAAACTGAGAAGAGCAGTCTCTCCTCTTCAGTCCAATACACTGTACTTGCTGGGAAGACAAGGGTGTGCTATTTGCACTGTGTATGGCAATGGGAGCGCAATAGTGACTTTCCTTACCAGAAAACAACTCTTGCTCGTAGGACCAGAAACTGCATGTGATTCAACTCCATTTAGGACTGGGAAACAAACGCTAGCTCGCCTTACAAGAAACACACTATGCTTTAGAGAAAAGAGCACTCTTCTACTCTACTGTGTTTCCTATGTTGTCTGAACTGTGAGCTTGCTCAGAACAAATGAACTGTGCTTCCTACACACTCGGACCATATTTAGTTCAACTCTGCTTAGGAAACTGACAAGAACAGTAGTTCCTATTCAGTCCAATACACTGTACTTGCTGGGAACAGACGCGAGTGCTATTTGCACTGTGTATGGTAATGGAAGCACAATAGTGACTTTCCTTACCAGAAAACAACTCTTGCTTGTAGCACCACAAACTGCATGTGATTCAACTCCATTTAGGACTAGGAAACAAACGCTAGCTCGCCTTACAAGAAACACACTCTGCTTTTGAGAAAAGAGCACGCTTCTACTCTACTGCGTTTCCTATGGGGTCCAAACAGTGAGCTTGCTCAGAACAAAAGAACTGTGCTGCCTACACAAATGGACCATATCTAGTTCAACTCTGCTTAGGAAACTGACAAGAACAGTAGCTCCTATTCAGTCCAATACACTGTACTTGCTGGGAACAGACGCGAGTGCTATTTGCACTGTGTACGGCATTTGGAGCGCAATAGTGACTCTTCTTACCAGAAAACAACTCTTGCTCATAGGACCAAAAACTGCATGTGACTCAACTCCATTTAGAACTGGGAATCAAACGCGAGCTCGCCTTAAAAGAAACACACTCTGCTTAAGAGAAAAGAACACTCTTCTACTCTACTGTGTTTCCTACAGGGCCAGAACAGTGAGCTTGCTCAGAACATAATAACTGTGCTTCCAAAACACACGGGCCATATGTAGTTCCACTCTGCTTAGGAAACTGAGAAGAACCGTAGCTCCTCTTCAGTCCAATACACTGTACTTTCTGGGAACAGACGCGAGTGCTATTTGCACTGTGTATAACAATGGTTGCGCAATAGCGACTTTCCTTACCAGAAAACAACTCTTGCTCGTAGGACCAGAAACTGCGTGTGATTCAACTCCATTTAGGACTGGGAAACAAATGCTAGCTCGCCTTACATGAAACACACTCTGCTTTTGAGAAAAGAGCACTCTTCTACTCTACTGTGTTTCCTATGGGGTCCGAACAGTGAGCTTGCTCAGAACAAAAGAACTGTGCTTCCTACACACGGGCCATATCTAGTTCAACTCTGCTTAGGAAACTGACAAGAAGAGTAGCTCCTCTTCAGTCCAATACACTGTACTTGCGGGGAAGAGACGCGAGTGCTATTTGCACTGTGTATGGCAATTGCAGCACAATAGTTACTCGTCTTACCAGAAAACAACTCTTGATCGTAGGACAAAAAACTGCATGTGACTCAACTCCATATAGGACTGGGAAACAAACGCGAGATCGTCTTACAAGAAACACACTCTGCTTTAGAGAAAAGAGCACTCTTCTTCTCTACTGTGTTTCCTATAGGGCCAGAACAGTGAGCTTGCTCAGAACATAATAACTCTGCTTCCTCAACACACGGGCCATATCTAGTTCAACTCTGCTTAGGAGACTGACAAGAACAGTAGCTCCTCTTCAGTCAAATACACTGTACTTGCTGCGAACAGACGGGAGTGCTATTTGCACTGTGTATGGCAAGGGGAGCGCAATAGTGACTTTCCTTACCAGAAAACAACTCTTGCTCGTAGGACCAGAAACTGCATGTGATTCAACTCCATTTAGGACTGGGAAACAAACGCTAGCTCGCCTTACAAGAAACACACTCTGCTTTAGAGAAAAGAGCACTCTTCTACTCTACTGACTTTCCTATGGTCCAAACAGAGAGCTTGCTCAGAACAAAAGAACTGTGCTTCCTACACACACGGACCATATGTAGTTCAACTCTGCTTAGGAACCTGACAAGAACAGTAGCTCCTCTTCAGACCAATACACTGTATTTGCTGGGACCAGACGCGAGTGCTATTTGCACTGTGTATGGCAATGAGAGCACAATAGTGACATTCCTTACCAGAAAACAACTCTTGCTCGTAGGACAAAAAACTGCGTGTGACTCAACTCCATTTATGACTGGGAAACAAACGCAAGCTCGCTTTCCAAGAAACACACTCTGCTTTTGAGAAAAGAGCACTCTTCTACTCTACTGTGTTTCCTATGTGTTCGGAACAGTGAGCTTGCTCAGAACAAAAAAACTGTGCTTCCTACAAACACGGCCATATCTAGTTCAACTCTGCTTAGGAACCTGTCAAGAACAGTAGATCCTATTTAGTCCAATACGCTGTACTTGCTGGGAACAGACTCCAGTGCTATTTGTCCTGTGTATGGCAATGGCAGCGCAATAGTGACTCTTCTTACCAGAAAACAACTCTCGCTCGTAGGACCAGAAACTGCATGTGATTCAACTCCATTTAGGACTGGGAAACAAATGCTAGCTCGCCTTACATGAAACACACTCTGCTTGTGAGAAAAGAGCACTCTTCTACTCTACAGTGTTTCCTATGGTGTCCGAACAGTGAGCTTGCTCAGAACAAAAGAACTGTGCTTCCGACACAAACGGGACATATCTAGTTCAACTCTGCTTAGAAAACTGACAAGAATAGTAGCTCCTCTTCAGTCCAATACACTGTACTTGCTGGGAACAGACGCGAGTGCTATTTGCACTATGTATGGCAATGGGAGCGCAATAATGACTTTCCTTACCAGAAAACAACTCTTGCTCGTAGGACCAGAAACTGCATTTGATTCAACTCCATTTAGGACTGGGAAACAAACGCTAGCTCGCCTTACAAGAAACACACTCTGCTTTTGAGTAAAGAGCACTCTTCTACTCTACTGTGTTTCCTATGGGGTCCGAACAGTGAGCTTGCTGAGAACAAAAGAACTGTGTTTCCTACACACACGGGCCATATCTACTTCAACTCTGCTTAGGAAACTGACAAGAACAGTAGCTCCTCTTCAGTCCAATACACTGTACTTGCTGGAAACAGACACGAGTGCTATTTGCACTGTGTATGGCAAAGGGAGCGCAATAGTGACTTTCCTTACCAGAAAACAACTCTTGCTAGTAGTACCAAAAACTGCATGTGATTCAACTCCATTTTGGACTGGGAAACAAACGCTAGCTCGCCTTACAAGAAACACACTCTGCTTTTGAGAAAAGAGCACTCTTCAACTCTACTGTGTTTCCTATAGGGCCAGAACAGAGAGATTGCTCAGAACAAAAGAACTGTTTTTCCTACAAACAGGGCCATATCTACTTCAATTCTGCTTAGGAAACTGACAAGAACAATAGATCATTTTCAGTCCAGTACACTGTACATGATGGGAACAGACGCGAGTGCTATTTGCCCTGTGTATGACAATGGGAGCGCAATAGTGACTCTTCATACCAGAAAACAACTCTTGCTCGTAGGACCAGAAACAGCATGTGACTCAACTCCATTTAGGACTGGGCAACAAATGCTAGCTCGCATCACATGAAACACACCCTGCTTTTGAGAAAAGAGAACTCTTCTACTCTACTGTGTTTCCTATGGGGACCAAACAGTGAGCTTGCTCAGAACAAAAGAACTGTGATTCCTACACAAACGGCCATATCTAGTTCAACACTGCTTAGGAAACTGACAAGAACAGTAGATCCTCTTCAGTCCAATACACTGTACTTGCTGGGAACAGACGAGAGTGCTATTTGCACTGTGTAGGTCAATTGGAGCACAATAGTGACTTTCCTTACCAGAAAACAACTCTTGCTCGTAGGACCAGAAACTGCATGTGATTCAACTCCATTTGAGACTGGGAAAGAAACGCTAGCTCGACTTTCAAGAAACACACTCTGCTTTAGAGAAAAGAGCACTTTCTACTCTACTGTGTTTCCTATGGGGTCCAAACAGTGAGCTTGCTCAGAACAAAAGAACTGTGCTTCCTACACACATGAACCATATGTAGTTCAACTCTGCTTAGGAAACTGAGAAGAACAGTAGGTCCTTTTCAGTCCAATACACTGTACTTACTGGCAACAGACGGGAGGGCTATTTGCACTGTGTATGGCTTGGGAGCACAATAGTGACTTTCCTTACCAGAAAACAACTCTTGCTAGTAGGACCACAAATGCATTGGATTCAACTCCATTTAGGACTGAGAAACAAACGCTAGCTTGCCTTACAAGAAACACACTCTGCTTTTGAGAAAAGAGCACTATTCTACTCTACTGTGTTTCCTATGGGGTCCGAACAGTGAGCTTGCTCAGAACAAAAAAACTGTGCTTCCTACACACAGGGCCATACCTAGTTCAAGTCTGCTTAGGAACCTGACAAGAACAGTAGATCCTCTTCTATCCAATACACTGTACTTGCTGCCAACAGACAGGAGAGCTATTTGCACTGTGTATGGCAATGGGAGCGCAATAGTGACTTTCCTTACCAGAAAGCAACTCTTGCTCATAGGACCAGAAACTGCATGTGATTCAACTCCTTTTAGGTCTGGGAAACAAACGCTAGCTCGCCTTACAAGAAACACACTCTGCTTTTGATAAAAGAGCACTCTTTTACTCTACTGTGTTTCCTATGGGGTCCAAAGAGTGAGCTTGCTCAGAACAAAAGAACTGTGCTTCCTACACACGTGGACCATATCTAGTTCAACTCTGCTTAGGAAACTGACAAGAACAGTAGCTCCTATTCAGTCCAATACATTGTACTTGCTGGGAACAGACGCGAGTGCTATTTGCACTGTGTATGGCATTTGGAGCGCAATAGTGACTCTTCTTACCATAAAACAACTCTTGCTCGTAGGACCAAAAACTGCATGTGATTCAACTCCATTTAGGACTGGGAAACAAACGCGAGCTCCCCTTACAAAAAAAAACACTCTGCTTTAGATAAAAGAGCACTCTTCTACTCTACTGTGTTTCCTATAGGGCCAGAACAGTGAGCTTGCTCAGAACATAAGGACTGTGTTTCCTACACACACGGGACATATCTAGTTCAACTCTGCTTAGGAAACTGACAAGGACAGTAGCTCCTCTTCAGTCCGATACACTGTACTTGCTGAGAACAGACGCGAGTGCTATTTGCACTGTGTATGGCAATTGGAGCACAATAGTGACTTGTCTTACCAGAAAACAACTCTTGCTCGTAGGACAAAAAACTGCATGTGACTCAACTGCATTTAGAACTGGGAAACAAACTCTATCTCGACTTACAAGAAACACACTCTGCTTTTGAGAAAAGAGCACTCTTCTACTCTTCTGTGTTTCCTATATGGCCAGAACAGTGAGCTTGCTCAGAACCAAAGAACTGTGCTTCCTACACACAGGGGCCATATCTAGTTCAACTCTGCTTAGGAAACTGAGAAGAGCAGTCTCTCCTCTTCAGTCCAATACACTGTACTTGCTGGGAAGACAAGGGTGTGCTATTTGCACTGTGTATGGCAATGGGAGCACAATAGTGACTTTCCTTACCAGAAAACAACTCTTGCTCGTAGGACCAGAAACTGCATGTGATTCAACTCCATTTAGGACTGGGAAACAAACGCTAGCTCGCCTTACAAGAAACACACTATGCTTTAGAGAAAAGAGCACTCTTCTACTCTACTGTGTTTCCTATGTTGTCTGAACTGTGAGCTTGCTCAGAACAAAAGAACTGTGCTTCCTACACACTCGGACCATATTTAGTTCAACTCTGCTTAGGAAACTGACAAGAACAGTAGTTCCTATTCAGTCCAATACACTGTACTTGCTGGGAACAGACGCGAGTGCTATTTGCACTGTGTATGGTAATGGAAGCACAATAGTGACTTTCCTTACCAGAAAACAACTCTTGCTTGTAGCACCACAAACTGCATGTGATTCAACTCCATTTAGGACTAGGAAACAAACGCTAGCTCGCCTTACAAGAAACACACTCTGCTTTTGAGAAAAGAGCACGCTTCTACTCTACTGCGTTTCCTATGGGGTCCAAACAGTGAGCTTGCTCAGAACAAAAGAACTGTGCTGCCTACACAAATGGACCATATCTAGTTCAACTCTGCTTAGGAAACTGACAAGAACAGTAGCTCCTATTCAGTCCAATACACTGTACTTGCTGGGAACAGACGCGAGTGCTATTTGCACTGTGTATGGCATTTGGAGCGCAATAGTGACTCTTCTTACCAGAAAACAACTCTTGCTCATAGGACCAAAAACTGCATGTGACTCAACTCCATTTAGGACTGGGAATCAAACGCGAGCTCGCCTTAAAAGAAACACACTCTGTTTAAGAGAAAAGAACACTCTTCTACTCTGCTGTGTTTCCTACAGGGCCAGAACAGTGAGCTTGCTCAGAACATAATAACTGTGCTTCCAACACACACGGGCCATATCTAGTTCCACTCTGCTTAGGAAACTGAGAAGAACCGTAGCTCCTCTTCAGTCCAATACACTGTACTTTCTGGGAACAGACGCGAGTGCTATTTGCACTGTGTATAACAATGGCTGCGCAATAGCGACTTTCCTTACCAGAAAACAACTCTTGCTCTTAGGACCAGAAACTGCGTGTGATTCAACTCCATTTAGGACTGGGAAACAAATGCTAGCTCGCCTTACATGAAACACACTCTGCTTTTGAGAAAAGAGCACTCTTCTACTCTACTGTGTTTCCTATGGGGTCCGAACCGTGAGCTTGCTCAGAACAAAAGAACTGTGCTTCCTACACACGGGCCATATCTAGTTCAACTCTGCTTAGGAAACTGACAAGAAGAGTAGCTCCTCTTCAGTCCAATACACTGTACTTGCGGGGAAGAGACGCGAGTGCTATTTGCACTGTGTATGGCAATTGCAGCACAATAGTTACTCGTCTTACCAGAAAACAACTCTTGATCGTAGGACAAAAAACTGCATGTGACTCAACTCCATTTAGGACTGGGAAACAAACGCGAGATCGTCTTACAAGAAACACACTCTGCTTTAGAGAAAAGAGCACTCTTCTCCTCTACTGTGTTTCCTATAGGGCCAGAACTGTGAGCTTGCTCAGAACATAATAACTCTGCTTCCTACACACATAGGCCATATCTAGTTCAACTCTGCTTAGGAAACTGACAAGAACAGTAGCTCTTCTTCAGTCCGATACACTGTACTTGCTGAGAACAGACGCGAGTGCTACTTGCACTGTGTATGGCAATTGGAGCACAATAGTGACATATCTTACCAGAAAACAACTCTTGCTCTTAGGACAAAAAACTACATGTGACTCAACTCCATTTAGGACTGGGAAACAAACTCTAGCTCGCCTTACAAGAAACACACTCTGCTTTAGAGAAAAGAGCACTCTTCTACTCTACTGTGTTTCCTATGGGGTCCAAACAAAGAGCTTGCTCAGAACAAAATAACTGTGCTTCCTACACACACGGACCATATGTAGCTCAACTCTGCTTAGGAACCTGACAAGAACAGTAGCTCCTCTTCAGAACAATACACTGTATTTGCTGGGAACAGACGCGAGTGCTATTTGCTCTATGTATGGCAATGGGAGCACAATAGTGACTTTCCTTACCAGAAAACAACTCTTGCTCGTAGGACAAAAAACTGCATGTGAGTCAACTCCATTTAGGACTGGGAAACAAACGCAAGCTCGCTTTCCAAGAAACACACTCTGCTTTTGAGAAAAGAGCACTCTTCTACTCTACTGTGTTTCCTATGTGTTCGGAACAGTGAGCTTGCTCAGAACAAAAAAACTGTGCTTCCTACAAACACGGCCATATCTAGTTCAACTCTGCTTAGGAACCTGACAAGAACAGTAGATCTTCTTCAGTCCAATACACTGTACTTGCTGGAAACAGACGCCAGTGCTATTTGTCCTGTGTATGGCAATGGCAGCGCAATAGTGACTTTTCTTACCAGAAAACAACTCTTGCTCGTAGGACCAGAAACTGCATGTGATTCAACTCCATTTAGGACTGGGAAACAAACGCTAGCTCGCCTTACAAGAAACACACTCTGCTTTTGAGAAAAGAGCACTCTTCTACGCCACTGTGTTTCCTATGGGGTCCAAACACTGAGCTTGCTCAGAACAAAAGAACTGTGCTTCCTACACACATGGACCATATCTAGTTCAACTCTGCTTAGGAAACTGACAAGAACAGTAGCTCCTATTCAGTCCAATACACTGTGCTTGCTGAGAAGAGACGCGAGTGCTATTTGCATTGTGTATGGCAATTGGAGCACAATAGTGACTCGTCTTACCAGAAAACAACTCTTGCTCGTAGGACAAAAAACTGCATGTGACTCAACTCCATTTAGAACTGGGAAACAAACTCTATCTCGACTTACAAGAAACACACTCTGCTTTTGAGAAAAGAGCACTCTTCTACTCTTCTGTGTTTCCTATAGGGCCAGAACAGTGAGCTTGCTCAGAACAAAAGAACTGTGCTTCCTACACACAGGGGCCATATCTAGTTCAACTCTGCTTAGGAAACTGAGAAGAGCAGTCTCTCCTCTTCAGTCCAATACACTGTACTTGCTGGGAAGACAAGGGTGTGCTATTTGCACTGTGTATGGCAATGGGAGCGCAATAGTGACTTTCCTTACCAGAAAACAACTCTTGCTCGTAGGACCAGAAACTGCATGTGATTCAACTCCATTTAGGACTGGGAAACAAACGCTAGCTCGCCTTACAAGAAACACACTATGCTTTAGAGAAAAGAGCACTCTTCTACTCTACTGTGTTTCCTATGTTGTCTGAACTGTGAGCTTGCTCAGAACAAATGAACTGTGCTTCCTACACACTCGGACCATATTTAGTTCAACTCTGCTTAGGAAACTGACAAGAACAGTAGTTCCTATTCAGTCCAATACACTGTACTTGCTGGGAACAGACGCGAGTGCTATTTGCACTGTGTATGGTAATGGAAGCACAATAGTGACTTTCCTTACCAGAAAACAACTCTTGCTTGTAGCACCACAAACTGCATGTGATTCAACTCCATTTAGGACTAGGAAACAAACGCTAGCTCGCCTTACAAGAAACACACTCTGCTTTTGAGAAAAGAGCACGCTTCTACTCTACTGCGTTTCCTATGGGGTCCAAACAGTGAGCTTGCTCAGAACAAAAGAACTGTGCTGCCTACACAAATGGACCATATCTAGTTCAACTCTGCTTAGGAAACTGACAAGAACAGTAGCTCCTATTCAGTCCAATACACTGTACTTGCTGGGAACAGACGCGAGTGCTATTTGCACTGTGTACGGCATTTGGAGCACAATAGTGACTCTTCTTACCAGAAAACAACTCTTGCTCATAGGACCAAAAACTGCATGTGACTCAACTCCATTTAGAACTGGGAATCAAACGCGAGCTCGCCTTAAAAGAAACACACTCTGCTTAAGAGAAAAGAACACTCTTCTACTCTACTGTGTTTCCTACTGGGCCAGAACAGTGAGCTTGCTCAGAACATAATAACTGTGCTTCCAAAACACACGGGCCATATCTAGTTCCACTCTGCTTAGGAAACTGAGAAGAACCGTAGCTCCTCTTCAGTCCAATACACTGTACTTTCTGGGAACAGACGCGAGTGCTATTTGCACTGTGTATAACAATGGTTGCGCAATAGCGACTTTCCTTACCAGAAAACAACTCTTGCTCGTAGGACCAGAAACTGCATGTGATTCAACTCCATTTAGGACTGGGAAACAAATGCTAGCTCGCCTTACATGAAACACACTCTGCTTTTGAGAAAAGAGCACTCTTCTACTCTACTGTGTTTCCTATGGGGTCCGAACAGTGAGCTTGCTCAGAACAAAAGAACTGTGCTTCCTACACACGGGCCATATCTAGTTCAACTCTGCTTAGGAAACTGACAAGAAGAGTAGCTCCTCTTCAGTCCAATACACTGTACTTGCGGGGAAGAGACGCGAGTGCTATTTGCACTGTGTATGGCAATTGCAGCACAATAGTTACTCGTCTTACCAGAAAACAACTCTTGATCGTAGGACAAAAAACTGCATGTGACTCAACTCCATATAGGACTGGGAAACAAACGCGAGATCGTCTTACAAGAAACACACTCTGCTTTAGAGAAAAGAGCACTCTTCTCCTCTACTGTGTTTCCTATAGGGCCAGAACAGTGAGCTTGCTCAGAACATAATAACTCTGCTTCCTACACACATAGGCCATATCTAGTTCAACTCTGCTTAGGAAACTGACAAGAACAGTAGCTCTTCTTCAGTCCGATACACTGTACTTGCTGAGAACAGACGCGAGTTCTACTTGCACTGTGTATGGCAATTGGAGCACAATAGTGACTTATCTTACCAGAAAACAACTCTTGCTCTTAGGACAAAAAATTGCATGTGACTCAACTCCATTTAGGACTGGGAAACAAACTCTAGCTCCCCTTACAAGAAACACACTCTGCTTTAGAGAAAAGAGCACTCTTCTACTCTACTGTGTTTCCTATGGTGTCCAAACAAAGAGCTTGCTCAGAACAAAAGAACTGTGCTTCCTACACACATGGACCATATGTAGTTCAACTCTGCTTAGGAACCTGACAAGAACAGTAGCTCCTCTTCAGAACAATACACTGTATTTGCTGGGAACAGACGCGAGTGCTATTTGCACTGTGTATGGCAATGAGAGCACAATAGTGACATTCCTTACCAGAAAACAACTCTTGCTCGTAGGACAAAAAACTGCATGTGACTCAACTCCATTTATGACTGGGAAACAAACGCAAGCTCGCTTTCCAAGAAACACACTCTGCTTTTGAGAAAAGAGCACTCTTCTACTCTACTGTGTTTCCTATGTGTTCGGAAGAGTGAGCTTGCTCAGAACAAAAAAACTGTGCTTCCTACAAACACGGCCATATCTAGTTCAACTCTGCTTAGGAACCTGACAAGAACAGTAGATCCTATTTAGTCCAATACACTGTACTTGCTGGGAACAGACTCCAGTGCTATTTGTCCTGTGTATGGCAATGGGAGCGCAATAGTGACTCTTCTTACCAGAAAACAACTCTCGCTCGTAGGACCAGAAACTGCATGTGATTCAACTCCATTTAGGACTGGGAAACAAATGCTAGCTCGCCTTAAATGAAACACACTCTGCTTGTGAGAAAGAGCACTCTTCTACTCTACAGTGTTTCCTATGGTGTCCGAACAGTGAGCTTGCTCAGAACAAAAGAACTGTGCTTCCGACACAAACGGGACATATCTAGTTCAACTCTGCTTAGAAAACTGACAAGAATAGTAGCTCCTCTTCAGTCCAATACACTGTACTTGCTGGGTACAGACGCGAGTGCTATTTGCACTATGTATGGCAATGGGAGCGCAATAATGACTTTCCTTACCAGAAAACAACTCTTGCTCGTAGGACCAGAAACTGCATGTGATTCAACTCCATTTAGGACTGGGAAACAAACGCTAGCTCGCCTTACAAGAAACACACTCTGCTTTTGAGAAAAGAGCACTCTTCTACTCTATTGTGTTTCCTATGGGGTCCGAACAGTGAGCTTGCTGAGAACAAAAGAACTGTGTTTCCTACACACACGGGCCATATCTACTTCAACTCTGCTTAGGAAACTGACAAGAACAGTAGCTCCTCTTCAGTCCAATACACTGTACTTGCTGGAAACAGACACGCGTGCTATTTGCACTGTGTATGGCAAAGGGAGCGCAATAGTGACTTTCCTTACCAGAAAACAGCTCTTGCTGGTAGTACCAAAAACTGCATGTGATTCAAATCCATTTTGGACTGGGAAACAAACGCTAGCTCGCCTTACAAGAAACACACTCTGCTTTTGAGAAAAGAGCACTCTTCTACTCGACTGTGTTTCCTATAGGGCCAGAACAGAGAGCTTGCTCAGAACAAAAGAACTGTTTTTCCTACAAACAGGGCCATATCTACTTCAATTCTGCTTAGGAAACTGACAAGAACAATAGATCATTTTCAGTCCAATACACTGTACATGATGGGAACAGACGCGAGTGCTATTTGCCCTGTGTATGACAATGGGAGCGCAATAGTGACTCTTCATACCAGAAAACAACTCTTGCTCGTAGGACCTGAAACAGCATGTGACTCAACTCCATTTAGGACTGGGCAACAAATGCTAGCTCGCATCACATGAAACACACCCTGCTTTTGAGAAAAGAGAACTCTTCTACTCTACTGTGTTTCCTATGGGGACCGAACAGTGAGCTTGCTCAGAACAAAAGAACTGTGATTCCTACACAAACGGCCATATCTAGTTCAACACTGCTTAGGAAACTGACAAGAACAGTAGATCCTCTTCAGTCCAATACACTGTACTTGCTGGGAACAGACGAGAGTGCTATTTGCACTGTGTAGGTCAATTGGAGCACAATAGTGACTTTCCTTACCAGAAAACAACTCTTGCTCGTAGGACAAGAAACTGCATGTGATTCAACTCCATTTGAGACTGGGAAAGAAACGCTAGCTCGCCTTTCAAGAAACACACTCTGCTTTAGAGAAAAGAGCACTTTCTACTCTACTGTGTTTCCTATGGGGTCCAAACAGTGAGCTTGCTCAGAACAAAAGAACTGTGCTTCCTACACACATGAACCATATGTAGTTCAACTCTGCTTAGGAAACTGAGAACAGTAGGTCCTTTTCAGTCCAATACACTGTACTTACTGGCAACAGACGGGAGGGCTATTTGCACTGTGTATGGCTTGGGAGCACAATAGTGACTTTCCTTACGAGAAAACAACCCTTGCTCGTAGGACCACAAATGCATTGGATTCAACTCCATTTAGGACTGAGAAACAAACGCTAGCTTGCCATACAAGAAACACACTCTGCTTTTGAGAAAAGAGCACTATTCTACTCTACTGTGTTTCCTATGGGGTCCGAACAGTGAGCTTGCTCAGAACAAAAAAACTGTGCTTCCTACACACAGGGCCATACCTAGTTCAAGTCTGCTTAGGAACCTGACAAGAACAGTAGATCCCCTTCTATCCAATACACTGTACTTGCTGCCAACAGACAGGAGAGCTATTTGCACTGTGTATGGCAATGGGAGCGCAATAGTGACTTTCCTTACCAGAAAGCAACTCTTGCTCATAGGACCAGAAACTGCATGTGATTCAACTCCTCTTAGGTCTGGGAAACAAACGCTAGGTCGCCTTACAAGAAACACACTCTGCTTTTGATAAAAGAGCACTCTTTTACTCTACTGTGTTTCCTATGGGGTCCAAAGAGTGAGCTTGCTCAGAACAAAAGAACTGTGCTTCCTACACACATGGACCATATCTAGTTCAACTCTGCTTAGGAAACTGACAAGAACAGTAGCTCCTCTTCAGTCCAATACACTGTACTTGCGGGGAAGAGACGCGAGTGCTAATTGCACTGTGTATGGCAATTGCAGCACAATAGTTACTCGTCTTACCAGAAAACAACTCTTGCTCGTAGGAAAAAAACTGCATGTGACTCAACTCCATTTAGGACTGGGAAACAAACGCGAGATCGTCTTACAAGAAACACACTCTGCTTTAGAGAAAAGAGCACTCTTCTCCTCTACTGCGTTTCCTATAGGGCCAGAACAGTGAGCTTGCTCAGAACATAATAACTCTGCTTCCTACACACATAGGCCATATCTAGTTCAACTTTGCTTAGGAAACTGACAAGAACAGTAGCTCTTCTTCAGTCCGATACACTGTACTTGCTGAGAACAGACGCGAGTGCTACTTGCACTGTGTATGGCAATTGGAGCACAATAGTGACTTATCTTAACAGAAAACAACTCTTGCTCTTAGGACAAAAAACTGCATGTGACTCAACTCCATTTAGGACTGGGAAACAAACTCTAGCTCGCCTTACAAGAAACACACTCTGCTTTAGATAAAAGAGCACTCTTCTACTCTACTGTGTTTCCTATGGGGTCCAAACAAAGAGCTTGCTCAGAACAAAATAACTGTGCTTCCTACACACACGGACCATATGTAGCTCAACTCTGCTTAGGAACCTGACAAGAACAGTAGCTCCTCTTCAGAACAATACACTGTATTTGCTGGGAACAGACGCGAGTGCTATTTGCACTATGTATGGCAATGAGAGCACAATAGTGACTTTCCTTACCAGAAAACAACTCTTGCTCGTAGGACAAAAAACTGCATGTGAGTCAACTCCATTTAGGACTGGGAAACAAACGCAAGCTCGCTTTCCAAGAAACACACTCTGCTTTTGAGAAAAGAGAACTCTTCGACTCTACTGTGTTTCCTATGTGTTCGGAACAGTGAGCTTGCTCAGAACAAAAAAACTGTGCTTCCTACAAACACGGCCATATCTAGTTCAACTCTGCTTAGGAACCTGACAAGAACAGTAGATCTTCTTCAGTCCAATACACTGTACTTGCTGGGAACAGACGCCAGTGCTATTTGTCCTGTGTATGGCAATGGCAGCGCAATAGTGACTTTTCTTACCAGAAAACAACTCTTGCTCGTAGGACCAGAAACTGCATGTGATTCAACTCCATTTAGGACTGGGAAACAAACGCTAGCTCGCCTTACAAGAAACACACTCTGCTTTTGAGAAAAGAGCACTCTTCTACGCCACTGTGTTTCCTATGGGGTCCAAACACTGAGCTTGCTCAGAACAAAAGAACTGTGCTTCCTACACACATGGACCATATCTAGTTCAACTCTGCTTAGGAAACTGACAAGAACAGTAGCTCCTATTCAGTCCAATACACTGTGCTTGCTGAGAAGAGACGCGAGTGCTATTTGCACTGTGTATGGCAATTGGAGCACAATAGTGACTCGTCTTACCAGAAAACAACTCTTGCTCGTAGGACAAAAAACTGCATGTGACTCAACTCCATTTAGAACTGGGAAACAAACTCTATCTCGACTTACAAGAAACACACTCTGCTTTTGAGAAAAGAGCGCTCTTCTACTCTTCTGTGTTTCCTATAGGGCCAGAACAGTGAGCTTGCTCAGAACAAAAGAACTGTGCTTCCTACACACAGGGGCCATATCTAGTTCAACTCTGCTTAGGAAACTGAGAAGAGCAGTCTCTCCTCTTCAGTCCAATACACTGTACTTGCTGGGAATACAAGGGTGTGCTATTTGCACTGTGTATGGCAATGGGAGCGCAATAGTGACTTTCCTTACCAGAAAACAACTCTTGCTCGTAGGACCAGAAACTGCATGTGATTCAACTCCATTTAGGACTGGGAAACAAACGCTAGCTCGCCTTACAAGAAACACACTATGCTTTAGAGAAAAGAGCACTCTTCTACTCTACTGTGTTTCCTATGTTTTCTGAACTGTGAGCTTGCTCAGAACAAAAGAACTGTGCTTCCTACACACTCGGACCATATTTAGTTCAACTCTGCTTAGGAAACTGACAAGAACAGTAGTTCCTATTCAGTCCAATACACTGTACTTGCTGGGAACAGACGCGAGTGCTATTTGCACTGTGTATGGTAATGGAAGCACAATAGTGACTTTCCTTACCAGAAAACAACTCTTGCTTGTAGCACCACAAACTGCATGTGATTCAACTCCATTTAGGACTAGGAAACAAACGCTAGCTCGCCTTACAAGAAACACACTCTGCTTTAGAGAAAAGAGCACGCTTCTACTCTACTGCGTTTCCTATGGGGTCCAAACAGTGAGCTTGCTCAGAACAAAAGAACTGTGCTGCCTACACAAATGGACCATATCTAGTTCAACTCTGCTTAGGAAACTGACAAGAACAGTAGCTCCTATTCAGTCCAATACACTGTACTTGCTGGGAACAGACGCGAGTGCTATTTGCACTGTGTACGGCATTTGGAGCGCAATAGTGACTCTTCTTACCAGAAAACAACTCTTGCTCATAGGACCAAAAACTGCATGTGACTCAACTCCATTTAGGACTGGGAATCAAACGCGAGCTCGCCTTAAAAGAAACACACTCTGCTTAAGAGAAAAGAACACTCTTCTACTCTGCTGTGTTTCCTACAGGGCCAGAACAGTGAGCTTGCTCAGAACATAATAACTGTGCTTCCAAAACACACGGGCCATATCTAGTTCCACTCTGCTTAGGAAACTGAGAAGAACCGTAGCTCCTCTTCAGTCCAATACACTGTACTTTCTGGGAACAGACGCGAGTGCTATTTGCACTGTGTATAACAATGGCTGCGCAATAGCGACTTTCCTTACCAGAAAACAACTCTTGCTCTTAGGACCAGAAACTGCGTGTGATTCAACTCCATTTAGGACTGGGAAACAAATGCTAGCTCGCCTTACATGAAACACACTCTGCTTTTGAGAAAAGAGCACTCTTCTACTCTACTGTGTTTCCTATGGGGTCCGAACCAGTGAGCTTGCTCAGAACAAAAGAACTGTGCTTCCTACACATGGGCCATATCTAGTTCAACTCTGCTTAGGAAACTGACAAGAAGAGTAGCTCCTCTTCAGTCCAATACACTGTACTTGCGGGGAAGAGACGCGAGTGCTATTTGCACTGTGTATGGCAATTGCAGCACAATAGTTACTCGTCTTACCAGAAAACAACTCTTGATCGTAGGACAAAAAACTGCATGTGACTCAACTCCATTTAGGACTGGGAAACAAACGCGAGATCGTCTTACAAGAAACACACTCTGCTTTAGAGAAAAGAGCACTCTTCTTCTCTACTGTGTTTCCTATAGGGCCAGAACAGTGAGCTTGCTCAGAACATAATAACTCTGCTTCCTACACACATAGGCCATATCTAGTTCAACTCTGCTTAGGAAACTGACAAGAACAGTAGCTCTTCTTCAGTCCGATACACTGTACTTGCTGAGAACAGACGCGAGTTCTACTTGCACTGTGTATGGAAATTGGAGCACAATAGTTACTTATCTTACCAGAAAACAACTCTTGCTCTTAGGACAAAAAATTGCATGTGACTCAACTCCATTTAGGACTGGGAAACAAACTCTAGCTCCCCTTACAAGAAACACACTCTGCTTTAGAGAAAAGAGCACTCTTCTACTCTACTGTGTTTCCTATGGTGTCCAAACAAAGAGCTTGCTCAGAACAAAAGAACTGTGCTTCCTACACACATGGACCATATGTAGTTCAACTCTGCTTAGGAACCTGACAAGAACAGTAGCTCCTCTTCAGAACAATACACTGTATTTGCTGGGAACAGACGCGAGTGCTATTTGCACTGTGTATGGCAATGAGAGCACAATAGTGACATTCCTTACCAGAAAACAACTCTTGCTCGTAGGACAAAAAAACTGCATGTGACTCAACTCCATTTATGACTGGGAAACAAACGCAAGCTCGCTTTCCAAGAAACACACTCTGCTTTTGAGAAAAGAGCACTCTTCTACTCTACTGTGTTTCCTATGTGTTCGGAACAGTGAGCTTGCTCAGAACAAAAAAACTGTGCTTCCTACAAACACGGCCATATCTAGTTCAACTCTGCTTAGGAACCTGACAAGAACAGTAGATCCTATTTAGTCCAATACACTGTACTTGCTGGGAACAGACTCCAGTGCTATTTGTCCTGTGTATGGCAATGGCAGCGCAATAGTGACTCTTCTTACCAGAAAACAACTCTCGCTCGTAGGACCAGAAACTGCATGTGATTCAACTCCATTTAGGACTGGGAAACAAATGCTAGCTCGCCTTAAATGAAACACACTCTGCTTGTGAGAAAAGAGCACTCTTCTACTCTACAGTGTTTCCTATGGTGTCCGAACAGTGAGCTTGCTCAGAACAAAAGAACTGTGCTTCCGACACAAATGGGACATATCTAGTTCAACTCTGCTTAGAAAACTGACAAGAATAGTAGCTCCTCTTCAGTCCAATACACTTTACTTGCTGGGAACAGACGCGAGTGCTATTTGCTCTATGTATGGCAATGGGGAGCGCAATAATGACTTTCCTTACCAGAAAACAACTCTTGCTCGTAGGACCAGAAACTGCATGTGATTCAACTCCATTTAGGACTAGGAAACAAACGCTAGCTCGCCTTACAAGAAACACACTCTGATTTTGAGAAAAGAGCACTCTTCTACTCTATTGTGTTTCCTATGGGGTCCGAACAGTGAGCTTGCTGAGAACAAAAGAACTGTGTTTCCTACACACACGGGCCATATCTACTTCAACTCTGCTTAGGAAACTGACAAGAACAGTAGCTCCTCTTCAGTCCAATACACTGTACTTGCTGGAAACAGACACGAGTGCTATTTGCACTGTGTATGGCAAAGGGAGCGCAATAGTGACTTTCCTTACCAGAAAACAGCTCTTGCTGGTAGTACCAAAAACTGCATGTGATTCAACTCCATTTTGGACTGGGAAACAAACGCTAGCTCGCCTTACAAGAAACACACTCTGCTTTTGAGAAAAGAGCACTCTTCTACTCTACTGTGTTTCCTATAGGGCCAGAACAGAGAGCTTGCTCAGAACAAAAGAACTGTTTTTCCTACAAACAGGGCCATATCTACTTCAATTCTGCTTAGGAAACTGACAAGAACAATAGATCATTTTCAGTCCAATACACTGTACATGATGGGAACAGACGCGAGTGCTATTTGCCCTGTGTATGACAATGGGAGTGCAATAGTGACTCTTCATACCAGAAAACAACTCTTGCTCGTAGGACCAGAAACAGCATGTGACTCAACCCCATTTAGGACTGGGCAACAAATGCTAGCTCGCATCACATGAAACACACCCTGCTTTTGAGAAAAGAGAACTCTTCTACTCTACTGTGTTTCCTATGGGGACCGAACAGTGAGCTTGCTCAGAACAAAAGAACTGTGATTCCTACACAAACGGCCATATCTAGTTCAACACTGCTTAGGAAACTGACAAGAACAGTAGATCCTCTTCAGTCCAATACACTGTACTTGCTGGGAACAGACGAGAGTGCTATTTGCACTGTGTAGGTCAATTGGAGCACAATAGTGACTTTCCTTACCAGAAAACAACTCTTGCTCGTAGGACCAGAAACTGCATATGATTCAACTCCATTTGAGACTGGGAAAGAAACGCTAGCTCGACTTTCAAGAAACACACTCTGCTTTAGAGAAAAGAGCACTTTCTACTCTACTGTGTTTCCTATGGGGTCCAAACAGTGAGCTTGCTCAGAACAAAAGAACTGTGCTTCCTACACACATGAACCATATGTAGTTCAACTCTGCTTAGGAAACTGAGAACAGTAGGTCCTTTTCAGTCCAATACACTGTACTTACTGGGAACAGACGGGAGGGCTATTTGCACTGTGTATGGCTTGGGAGCACAATAGTGACTTTCCTTACCAGAAAACAACTCTTGCTCGTAGGACCACAAATGCATTGGATTCAACTCCATTTTGGACTGAGAAACAAACGCTAGCTTGCCATACAAGAAACACACTCTGCTTTTGAGAAAAGAGCACTATTCTACTCTACTGTGTTTCCTATGGGGTCCGAACAGTGAGCTTGCTCAGAACAAAAAAACTGTGCTTCCTACACACAGGGCCATACCTAGTTCAAGTCTGCTTAGGAACCTGACAAGAACAGTAGATCCTCTTCTATCCAATACACTGTACTTGCTGCCAACAGACAGGAGAGCTATTTGCACTGTGTATGGCAATGGGAGCACAATAGTGACTTTCCTTACCAGAAAGCAACTCTTGCTCATAGGACCAGAAACTGCATGTGATTCAACTCCTTTTAGGTCTGGGAAACAAACGCTAGCTCGCCTTACAAGAAACACACTCTGCTTTTGATAAAAGAGCACTCTTTTACCCTACTGTGTTTCCTATGGGGTCCAAAGAGTGAGCTTGCTCAGAACAAAAGAACTGTGCTTCCTACACACATGGACCATATCTAGTTCAACTCTGCTTAGGAAACTGACAAGAACAGTAGCTCCTATTCAGTCCAATACATTGTACTTGCTGGGAACAGACGCGAGTGCTATTTGCACTGTGTATGGCATTTGGAGCGCAATAGTGACTCTTCTTACCATAAAACAACTCTTGCTCGTAGGACCAAAAACTGCATGTGATTCAACTCCATTTAGGACTGGGAAACAAGCGCGAGCTCCCCTTACAAAAAAAAAACACTCTGCTTTAGATAAAAGAGCACTCTTCTACTCTACTGTGTTTCCTATAGGGCCAGAACAGTGAGCTTGCTCAGAACATAAGGACTGTGTTTCCTACACACACGGGACATATCTAGTTCAACTCTGCTTAGGAAACTGACAAGAACAGTAGCTTCTCTTCAGTCCGATACACTGTACTTGCTGAGAACAGACGCGAGTGCTATTTGCACTGTGTATGGCAATTGGAGCACAATAGTGACTCGTCTTACCAGAAAACAACTCTTGCTCGTAGGACAAAAAACTGCATGTGACTCAACTCCATTTAGAACTGGGAAACAAACTCTATCTCGACTTACAAGAAACACACTCTGCTTTTGAGAAAAGAGCACTCTTCTACTCTTCTGTGTTTCCTATAGTGCCAGAACAGTGAGCTTGCTCAGAACAAAAGAACTGTGCTTCCTACACACAGGGGCCATATCTAGTTCAACTCTGCTTAGGAAACTGAGAAGAGCAGTCTCTCCTCTTCAGTCCAATACACTGTACTTGCTGGGAAGACAAGGGTGTGCTATTTGCACTGTGTATGGCAATGGGAGCACAATAGTGACTTTCCTTACCAGAAAACAACTCTTGCTCGTAGGACCAGAAACTGCATGTGATTCAACTCCATTTAGGACTGGGAAACAAACGCTAGCTCGCCTTACAAGAAACACACTATGCTTTAGAGAAAAGAGCACTCTTCTACTCTACTGTGTTTCCTATGTTGTCTGAACTGTGAGCTTGCTCAGAACAAAAGAACTGTGCTTCCTACACACTCGGACCATATTTAGTTCAACTCTGCTTAGGAAACTGACAAGAACAGTAGTTCCTATTCAGTCCAATACACTGTACTTGCTGGGAACAGACGCGAGTGCTATTTGCACTGTGTATGGTAATGGAAGCACAATAGTGACTTTCCTTACCAGAAAACAACTCTTGCTTGTAGCACCACAAACTGCATGTGATTCAACTCCATTTAGGACTAGGAAACAAACGCTAGCTCGCCTTACAAGAAACACACTCTGCTTTTGAGAAAAGAGCAGGCTTCTACTCTACTGCGTTTCCTATGGGGTCCAAACAGTGAGCTTGCTCAGAACAAAAGAACTGTGCTGCCTACACAAATGGACCATATCTAGTTCAACTCTGCTTAGGAAACTGACAAGAACAGTAGCTCCTATTCAGTCCAATACACTGTACTTGCTGGGAACAGACGCGAGTGCTATTTGCACTGTGTACAGCATTTGGAGCGCAATAGTGACTCTTCTTACCAGAAAACAACTCTTGCTCATAGGACCAAAAACTGCATGTGACTCAACTCCATTTAGGACTGGGAATCAAACGCGAGCTCGCCTTAAAAGAAACACACTCTGCTTAAGAGAAAAGAACACTCTTCTACTCTGCTGTGTTTCCTACAGGGCCAGAACAGTGAGCTTGCTCAGAACATAATAACTGTGCTTCCAACACACACGGGCCATATCTAGTTCCACTCTGCTTAGGAAACTGAGAAGAACCGTAGCTCCTCTTCAGTCCAATACACTGTACTTTCTGGGAACAGACGCGAGTGCTATTTGCACTGTGTATAACAATGGCTGCGCAATAGCGACTTTCCTTACCAGAAAACAACTCTTGCTCTTAGGACCAGAAACTGCGTGTGATTCAACTCCATTTAGGACTGGGAAACAAATGCTAGCTCGCCTTACATGAAACACACTCTGCTTTTGAGAAAAGAGCACTCTTCTACTCTACTGTGTTTCCTATGGGGTCCGAACCGTGAGCTTGCTCAGAACAAAAGAACTGTGCTTCCTACACACGGGCCATATCTAGTTCAACTCTGCTTAGGAAACTGACAAGAAGAGTAGCTCCTCTTCAGTCCAATACACTGTACTTGCGGGGAAGAGACGCGAGTGCTATTTGCACTGTGTATGGCAATTGCAGCACAATAGTTACTCGTCTTACCAGAAAACAACTCTTGATCGTAGGACAAAAAACTGCATGTGACTCAACTCCATTTAGGACTGGGAAACAAACGCGAGATCGTCTTACAAGAAACACACTCTGCTTTAGAGAAAAGAGCACTCTTCTCCTCTACTGTGTTTCCTATAGGGCCAGAACAGTGAGCTTGCTCAGAACATAATAACTCTGCTTCCTACACACATAGGCCATATCTAGTTCAACTCTGCTTAGGAAACTGACAAGAACAGTAGCTCTTCTTCAGTCCGATACACTGTACTTGCTGAGAACAGACGCGAGTGCTACTTGCACTGTGTATGGCAATTGGAGCACAATAGTGACATATCTTACCAGAAAACAACTCTTGCTCTTAGGACAAAAAACTACATGTGACTCAACTCCATTTAGGACTGGGAAACAAACTCTAGCTCGCCTTACAAGAAACACACTCTGCTTTAGAGAAAAGAGCACTCTTCTACTCTACTGTGTTTCCTATGGGGTCCAAACAAAGAGCTTGCTCAGAACAAAATAACTGTGCTTCCTACACACACGGACCATATGTAGCTCAACTCTGCTTAGGAACCTGACAAGAACAGTAGCTCCTCTTCAGAACAATACACTGTATTTGCTGGGAACAGACGCGAGTGCTATTTGCACTATGTATGGCAATGAGAGCACAATAGTGACTTTCCTTACCAGAAAACAACTCTTGCTCGTAGGACAAAAAACTGCATGTGAGTCAACTCCATTTAGGACTGGGAAACAAACGCAAGCTCGCTTTCCAAGAAACACACTCTGCTTTTGAGAAAAGAGCACTCTTCTACTCTACTGTGTTTCCTATGTGTTCGGAACAGTGAGCTTGCTCAGAACAAAAAAACTGTGCTTCCTACAAACACGGCCATATCTAGTTCAACTCTGCTTAGGAACCTGACAAGAACAGTAGATCTTCTTCAGTCCAATACACTGTACTTGCTGGAAACAGACGCCAGTGCTATTTGTCCTGTGTATGGCAATGGCAGCGCAATAGTGACTTTTCTTACCAGAAAACAACTCTTGCTCGTAGGACCAGAAACTGCATGTGATTCAACTCCATTTAGGACTGGGAAACAAACGCTAGCTCGCCTTACAAGAAACACACTCTGCTTTTGAGAAAAGAGCACTCTTCTACGCCACTGTGTTTCCTATGGGGTCCAAACACTGAGCTTGCTCAGAACAAAAGAACTGTGCTTCCTACACACATGGACCATATCTAGTTCAACTCTGCTTAGGAAACTGACAAGAACAGTAGCTCCTATTCAGTCCAATACACTGTGCTTGCTGAGAAGAGACGCGAGTGCTATTTGCATTGTGTATGGCAATTGGAGCACAATAGTGACTCGTCTTACCAGAAAACAACTCTTGCTCGTAGGACAAAAAACTGCATGTGACTCAACTCCATTTAGAACTGGGAAACAAACTCTATCTCGACTTACAAGAAACACACTCTGCTTTTGAGAAAAGAGCACTCTTCTACTCTTCTGTGTTTCCTATAGGGCCAGAACAGTGAGCTTGCTCAGAACAAAAGAACTGTGCTTCCTACACACAGGGGCCATATCTAGTTCAACTCTGCTTAGGAAACTGAGAAGAGCAGTCTCTCCTCTTCAGTCCAATACATTGTACTTGCTGGGAAGACAAGGGTGTGCTATTTGCACTGTGTATGGCAATGGGAGCGCAATAGTGACTTTCCTTACCAGAAAACAACTCTTGCTCGTAGGACCAGAAACTGCATGTGATTCAACTCCATTTAGGACTGGGAAACAAACGCTAGCTCGCCTTACAAGAAACACACTATGCTTTAGAGAAAAGAGCACTCTTCTACTCTACTGTGTTTCCTATGTTGTCTGAACTGTGAGCTTGCTCAGAACAAAAGAACTGTGCTTCCTACACACTCGGACCATATTTAGTTCAACTCTGCTTAGGAAACTGACAAGAACAGTAGTTCCTATTCAGTCCAATACACTGTACTTGCTGGGAACAGACGCGAGTGCTATTTGCACTGTGTATGGTAATGGAAGCACAATAGTGACTTTCCTTACCAGAAAACAACTCTTGCTTGTAGCACCACAAACTGCATGTGATTCAACTCCATTTAGGACTAGGAAACAAACGCTAGCTCGCCTTACAAGAAACACACTCTGCTTTAGAGAAAAGAGCACGCTTCTACTCTACTGCGTTTCCTATGGGGTCCAAACAGTGAGCTTGCTCAGAACAAAAGAACTGTGCTGCCTACACAAATGGACCATATCTAGTTCAACTCTGCTTAGGAAACTGACAAGAACAGTAGCTCCTATTCAGTCCAATACACTGTACTTGCTGGGAACAGACGCGAGTGCTATTTGCACTGTGTACGGCATTTGGAGCGCAATAGTGACTCTTCTTACCAGAAAACAACTCTTGCTCATAGGACCAAAAACTGCATGTGACTCAACTCCATTTAGGACTGGGAATCAAACGCGAGCTCGCCTTAAAAGAAACACACTCTGCTTAAGAGAAAAGAACACTCTTCTACTCTGCTGTGTTTCCTACAGGGCCAGAACAGTGAGCTTGCTCAGAACATAATAACTGTGCTTCCAAAACACACGGGCCATATCTAGTTCCACTCTGCTTAGGAAACTGAGAAGAACCGTAGCTCCTCTTCAGTCCAATACACTGTACTTTCTGGGAACAGACGCGAGTGCTATTTGCACTGTGTATAACAATGGTTGCGCAATAGCGACTTTCCTTACCAGAAAACAACTCTTGCTCGCAGGACCAGAAACTGCGTGTGATTCAACTCCATTTAGGACTGGGAAACAAATGCTAGCTCGCCTTACATGAAACACACTCTGCTTTTGAGAAAAGAGCACTCTTCTACTCTACTGTGTTTCCTATGGGGTCCGAACAGTGAGCTTGCTCAGAACAAAAGAACTGTGCTTCCTACACACGGGCCATATCTAGTTCAACTCTGCTTAGGAAACTGACAAGAAGAGTAGCTCCTCTTCAGTCCAATACACTGTACTTGCGGGGAAGAGACGCGAGTGCTATTTGCACTGTGTATGGCAATTGCAGCACAATAGTTACTCGTCTTACCAGAAAACAACTCTTGATCGTAGGACAAAAAACTGCATGTGACTCAACTCCATTTAGGACTGGGAAACAAACGCGAGATCGTCTTACAAGAAACACACTCTGCTTTAGAGAAAAGAGCACTCTTCTTCTCTACTGTGTTTCCTATAGGGCCAGAACAGTGAGCTTGCTCAGAACATAATAACTCTGCTTCCTACACACATAGGCCATATCTAGTTCAACTCTGCTTAGGAAACTGACAAGAACAGTAGCTCTTCTTCAGTCCGATACACTGTACTTGCTGAGAACAGACGCGAGTTCTACTTGCACTGTGTATGGCAATTGGAGCACAATAGTGACTTACCTTACCAGAAAACAACTCTTGCTCTTAGGACAAAAAATTGCATGTGACTCAACTCCATTTAGGACTGGGAAACAAACTCTAGCTCCCCTTACAAGAAACACACTCTGCTTTAGAGAAAAGAGCACTCTTCTACTCTACTGTGTTTCCTATGGTGTCCAAACAAAGAGCTTGCTCAGAACAAAAGAACTGTGCTTCCTACACACATGGACCATATGTAGTTCAACTCTGCTTAGGAACCTGACAAGAACAGTAGCTCCTCTTCAGAACAATACACTGTATTTGCTGGGAACAGACGCGAGTGCTATTTGCACTGTGTATGGCAATGAGAGCACAATAGTGACATTCCTTACCAGAAAACAACTCTTGCTCGTAGGACAAAAAACTGCATGTGACTCAACTCCATTTATGACTGGGAAACAAACGCAAGCTCGCTTTCCAAGAAACACACTCTGCTTTTGAGAAAAGAGCACTCTTCTACTCTACTGTGTTTCCTATGTGTTCGGAACAGTGAGCTTGCTCAGAACAAAAAAACTGTGCTTCCTACAAACACGGCCATATCTAGTTCAACTCTGCTTAGGAACCTGACAAGAACAGTAGATCCTATTTAGTCCAATACACTGTACTTGCTGGGAACAGACTCCAGTGCTATTTGTCCTGTGTATGGCAATGGCAGCGCAATAGTGACTCTTCTTACCAGAAAACAACTCTCGCTCGTAGGACCAGAAACTGCATGTGATTCAACTCCATTTAGGACTGGGAAACAAATGCTAGCTCGCCTTAAATGAAACACACTCTGCTTGTGAGAAAAGAGCACTCTTCTACTCTACAGTGTTTCCTATGGTGTCCGAACAGTGAGCTTGCTCAGAACAAAAGAACTGTGCTTCCGACACAAATGGGACATATCTAGTTCAACTCTGCTTAGAAAACTGACAAGAATAGTAGCTCCTCTTCAGTCCAATACACTTTACTTGCTGGGAACAGACGCGAGTGCTATTTGCTCTATGTATGGCAATGGGAGCGCAATAATGACTTTCCTTACCAGAAAACAACTCTTGCTCGTAGGACCAGAAACTGCATGTGATTCAACTCCATTTAGGACTAGGAAACAAACGCTAGCTCGCCTTACAAGAAACACACTCTGATTTTGAGAAAAGAGCACTCTTCTACTCTATTGTGTTTCCTATGGGGTCCGAACAGTGAGCTTGCTGAGAACAAAAGAACTGTGTTTCCTACACACACGGGCCATATCTACTTCAACTCTGCTTAGGAAACTGACAAGAACAGTAGCTCCTCTTCAGTCCAATACACTGTACTTGCTGGAAACAGACACGAGTGCTATTTGCACTGTGTATGGCAAAGGGAGCGCAATAGTGACTTTCCTTACCAGAAAACAGCTCTTGCTGGTAGTACCAAAAACTGCATGTGATTCAACTCCATTTTGGACTGGGAAACAAACGCTAGCTCGCCTTACAAGAAACACACTCTGCTTTTGAGAAAAGAGCACTCTTCTACTCTACTGTGTTTCCTATAGGGCCAGAACAGAGAGCTTGCTCAGAACAAAAGAACTGTTTTTCCTACAAACAGGGCCATATCTACTTCAATTCTGCTTAGGAAACTGACAAGAACAATAGATCATTTTCAGTCCAATACACTGTACATGATGGGAACAGACGCGAGTGCTATTTGCCCTGTGTATGACAATGGGAGTGCAATAGTGACTCTTCATACCAGAAAACAACTCTTGCTCGTAGGACCAGAAACAGCATGTGACTCAACCCCATTTAGGACTGGGCAACAAATGCTAGCTCGCATCACATGAAACACACCCTGCTTTTGAGAAAAGAGAACTCTTCTACTCTACTGTGTTTCCTATGGGGACCGAACAGTGAGCTTGCTCAGAACAAAAGAACTGTGATTCCTACACAAACGGCCATATCTAGTTCAACACTGCTTAGGAAACTGACAAGAACAGTAGATCCTCTTCAGTCCAATACACTGTACTTGCTGGGAACAGACGAGAGTGCTATTTGCACTGTGTAGGTCAATTGGAGCACAATAGTGACTTTCCTTACCAGAAAACAACTCTTGCTCGTAGGACCAGAAACTGCATATGATTCAACTCCATTTGAGACTGGGAAAGAAACGCTAGCTCGACTTTCAAGAAACACACTCTGCTTTAGAGAAAAGAGCACTTTCTACTCTACTGTGTTTCCTATGGGGTCCAAACAGTGAGCTTGCTCAGAACAAAAGAACTGTGCTTCCTACACACATGAACCATATGTAGTTCAACTCTGCTTAGGAAACTGAGAACAGTAGGTCCTTTTCAGTCCAATACACTGTACTTACTGGGAACAGACGGGAGGGCTATTTGCACTGTGTATGGCTTGGGAGCACAATAGTGACTTTCCTTACCAGAAAACAACTCTTGCTCGTAGGACCACAAATGCATTGGATTCAACTCCATTTTGGACTGAGAAACAAACGCTAGCTTGCCATACAAGAAACACACTCTGCTTTTGAGAAAAGAGCACTATTCTACTCTACTGTGTTTCCTATGGGGTCCGAACAGTGAGCTTGCTCAGAACAAAAAAACTGTGCTTCCTACACACAGGGCCATACCTAGTTCAAGTCTGCTTAGGAACCTGACAAGAACAGTAGATCCTCTTCTATCCAATACACTGTACTTGCTGCCAACAGACAGGAGAGCTATTTGCACTGTGTATGGCAATGGGAGCACAATAGTGACTTTCCTTACCAGAAAGCAACTCTTGCTCATAGGACCAGAAACTGCATGTGATTCAACTCCTTTTAGGTCTGGGAAACAAACGCTAGCTCGCCTTACAAGAAACACACTCTGCTTTTGATAAAAGAGCACTCTTTTACCCTACTGTGTTTCCTATGGGGTCCAAAGAGTGAGCTTGCTCAGAACAAAAGAACTGTGCTTCCTACACACATGGACCATATCTAGTTCAACTCTGCTTAGGAAACTGACAAGAACAGTAGCTCCTATTCAGTCCAATACATTGTACTTGCTGGGAACAGACGCGAGTGCTATTTGCACTGTGTATGGCATTTGGAGCGCAATAGTGACTCTTCTTACCATAAAACAACTCTTGCTCGTAGGACCAAAAACTGCATGTGATTCAACTCCATTTAGGACTGGGAAACAAGCGCGAGCTCCCCTTACAAAAAAAAAACACTCTGCTTTAGATAAAAGAGCACTCTTCTACTCTACTGTGTTTCCTATAGGGCCAGAACAGTGAGCTTGCTCAGAACATAAGGACTGTGTTTCCTACACACACGGGACATATCTAGTTCAACTCTGCTTAGGAAACTGACAAGAACAGTAGCTTCTCTTCAGTCCGATACACTGTACTTGCTGAGAACAGACGCGAGTGCTATTTGCACTGTGTATGGCAATTGGAGCACAATAGTGACTCGTCTTACCAGAAAACAACTCTTGCTCGTAGGACAAAAAACTGCATGTGACTCAACTCCATTTAGAACTGGGAAACAAACTCTATCTCGACTTACAAGAAACACACTCTGCTTTTGAGAAAAGAGCACTCTTCTACTCTTCTGTGTTTCCTATAGTGCCAGAACAGTGAGCTTGCTCAGAACAAAAGAACTGTGCTTCCTACACACAGGGGCCATATCTAGTTCAACTCTGCTTAGGAAACTGAGAAGAGCAGTCTCTCCTCTTCAGTCCAATACACTGTACTTGCTGGGAAGACAAGGGTGTGCTATTTGCACTGTGTATGGCAATGGGAGCACAATAGTGACTTTCCTTACCAGAAAACAACTCTTGCTCGTAGGACCAGAAACTGCATGTGATTCAACTCCATTTAGGACTGGGAAACAAACGCTAGCTCGCCTTACAAGAAACACACTATGCTTTAGAGAAAAGAGCACTCTTCTACTCTACTGTGTTTCCTATGTTGTCTGAACTGTGAGCTTGCTCAGAACAAAAGAACTGTGCTTCCTACACACTCGGACCATATTTAGTTCAACTCTGCTTAGGAAACTGACAAGAACAGTAGTTCCTATTCAGTCCAATACACTGTACTTGCTGGGAACAGACGCGAGTGCTATTTGCACTGTGTATGGTAATGGAAGCACAATAGTGACTTTCCTTACCAGAAAACAACTCTTGCTTGTAGCACCACAAACTGCATGTGATTCAACTCCATTTAGGACTAGGAAACAAACGCTAGCTCGCCTTACAAGAAACACACTCTGCTTTTGAGAAAAGAGCAGGCTTCTACTCTACTGCGTTTCCTATGGGGTCCAAACAGTGAGCTTGCTCAGAACAAAAGAACTGTGCTGCCTACACAAATGGACCATATCTAGTTCAACTCTGCTTAGGAAACTGACAAGAACAGTAGCTCCTATTCAGTCCAATACACTGTACTTGCTGGGAACAGACGCGAGTGCTATTTGCACTGTGTACAGCATTTGGAGCGCAATAGTGACTCTTCTTACCAGAAAACAACTCTTGCTCATAGGACCAAAAACTGCATGTGACTCAACTCCATTTAGGACTGGGAATCAAACGCGAGCTCGCCTTAAAAGAAACACACTCTGCTTAAGAGAAAAGAACACTCTTCTACTCTGCTGTGTTTCCTACAGGGCCAGAACAGTGAGCTTGCTCAGAACATAATAACTGTGCTTCCAACACACACGGGCCATATCTAGTTCCACTCTGCTTAGGAAACTGAGAAGAACCGTAGCTCCTCTTCAGTCCAATACACTGTACTTTCTGGGAACAGACGCGAGTGCTATTTGCACTGTGTATAACAATGGCTGCGCAATAGCGACTTTCCTTACCAGAAAACAACTCTTGCTCTTAGGACCAGAAACTGCGTGTGATTCAACTCCATTTAGGACTGGGAAACAAATGCTAGCTCGCCTTACATGAAACACACTCTGCTTTTGAGAAAAGAGCACTCTTCTACTCTACTGTGTTTCCTATGGGGTCCGAACCGTGAGCTTGCTCAGAACAAAAGAACTGTGCTTCCTACACACGGGCCATATCTAGTTCAACTCTGCTTAGGAAACTGACAAGAAGAGTAGCTCCTCTTCAGTCCAATACACTGTACTTGCGGGGAAGAGACGCGAGTGCTATTTGCACTGTGTATGGCAATTGCAGCACAATAGTTACTCGTCTTACCAGAAAACAACTCTTGATCGTAGGACAAAAAACTGCATGTGACTCAACTCCATTTAGGACTGGGAAACAAACGCGAGATCGTCTTACAAGAAACACACTCTGCTTTAGAGAAAAGAGCACTCTTCTCCTCTACTGTGTTTCCTATAGGGCCAGAACAGTGAGCTTGCTCAGAACATAATAACTCTGCTTCCTACACACATAGGCCATATCTAGTTCAACTCTGCTTAGGAAACTGACAAGAACAGTAGCTCTTCTTCAGTCCGATACACTGTACTTGCTGAGAACAGACGCGAGTGCTACTTGCACTGTGTATGGCAATTGGAGCACAATAGTGACATATCTTACCAGAAAACAACTCTTGCTCTTAGGACAAAAAACTACATGTGACTCAACTCCATTTAGGACTGGGAAACAAACTCTAGCTCGCCTTACAAGAAACACACTCTGCTTTAGAGAAAAGAGCACTCTTCTACTCTACTGTGTTTCCTATGGGGTCCAAACAAAGAGCTTGCTCAGAACAAAATAACTGTGCTTCCTACACACACGGACCATATGTAGCTCAACTCTGCTTAGGAACCTGACAAGAACAGTAGCTCCTCTTCAGAACAATACACTGTATTTGCTGGGAACAGACGCGAGTGCTATTTGCACTATGTATGGCAATGAGAGCACAATAGTGACTTTCCTTACCAGAAAACAACTCTTGCTCGTAGGACAAAAAACTGCATGTGAGTCAACTCCATTTAGGACTGGGAAACAAACGCAAGCTCGCTTTCCAAGAAACACACTCTGCTTTTGAGAAAAGAGCACTCTTCTACTCTACTGTGTTTCCTATGTGTTCGGAACAGTGAGCTTGCTCAGAACAAAAAAACTGTGCTTCCTACAAACACGGCCATATCTAGTTCAACTCTGCTTAGGAACCTGACAAGAACAGTAGATCTTCTTCAGTCCAATACACTGTACTTGCTGGAAACAGACGCCAGTGCTATTTGTCCTGTGTATGGCAATGGCAGCGCAATAGTGACTTTTCTTACCAGAAAACAACTCTTGCTCGTAGGACCAGAAACTGCATGTGATTCAACTCCATTTAGGACTGGGAAACAAACGCTAGCTCGCCTTACAAGAAACACACTCTGCTTTTGAGAAAAGAGCACTCTTCTACGCCACTGTGTTTCCTATGGGGTCCAAACACTGAGCTTGCTCAGAACAAAAGAACTGTGCTTCCTACACACATGGACCATATCTAGTTCAACTCTGCTTAGGAAACTGACAAGAACAGTAGCTCCTATTCAGTCCAATACACTGTGCTTGCTGAGAAGAGACGCGAGTGCTATTTGCATTGTGTATGGCAATTGGAGCACAATAGTGACTCGTCTTACCAGAAAACAACTCTTGCTCGTAGGACAAAAAACTGCATGTGACTCAACTCCATTTAGAACTGGGAAACAAACTCTATCTCGACTTACAAGAAACACACTCTGCTTTTGAGAAAAGAGCACTCTTCTACTCTTCTGTGTTTCCTATAGGGCCAGAACAGTGAGCTTGCTCAGAACAAAAGAACTGTGCTTCCTACACACAGGGGCCATATCTAGTTCAACTCTGCTTAGGAAACTGAGAAGAGCAGTCTCTCCTCTTCAGTCCAATACATTGTACTTGCTGGGAAGACAAGGGTGTGCTATTTGCACTGTGTATGGCAATGGGAGCGCAATAGTGACTTTCCTTACCAGAAAACAACTCTTGCTCGTAGGACCAGAAACTGCATGTGATTCAACTCCATTTAGGACTGGGAAACAAACGCTAGCTCGCCTTACAAGAAACACACTATGCTTTAGAGAAAAGAGCACTCTTCTACTCTACTGTGTTTCCTATGTTGTCTGAACTGTGAGCTTGCTCAGAACAAAAGAACTGTGCTTCCTACACACTCGGACCATATTTAGTTCAACTCTGCTTAGGAAACTGACAAGAACAGTAGTTCCTATTCAGTCCAATACACTGTACTTGCTGGGAACAGACGCGAGTGCTATTTGCACTGTGTATGGTAATGGAAGCACAATAGTGACTTTCCTTACCAGAAAACAACTCTTGCTTGTAGCACCACAAACTGCATGTGATTCAACTCCATTTAGGACTAGGAAACAAACGCTAGCTCGCCTTACAAGAAACACACTCTGCTTTAGAGAAAAGAGCACGCTTCTACTCTACTGCGTTTCCTATGGGGTCCAAACAGTGAGCTTGCTCAGAACAAAAGAACTGTGCTGCCTACACAAATGGACCATATCTAGTTCAACTCTGCTTAGGAAACTGACAAGAACAGTAGCTCCTATTCAGTCCAATACACTGTACTTGCTGGGAACAGACGCGAGTGCTATTTGCACTGTGTACGGCATTTGGAGCGCAATAGTGACTCTTCTTACCAGAAAACAACTCTTGCTCATAGGACCAAAAACTGCATGTGACTCAACTCCATTTAGGACTGGGAATCAAACGCGAGCTCGCCTTAAAAGAAACACACTCTGCTTAAGAGAAAAGAACACTCTTCTACTCTGCTGTGTTTCCTACAGGGCCAGAACAGTGAGCTTGCTCAGAACATAATAACTGTGCTTCCAAAACACACGGGCCATATCTAGTTCCACTCTGCTTAGGAAACTGAGAAGAACCGTAGCTCCTCTTCAGTCCAATACACTGTACTTTCTGGGAACAGACGCGAGTGCTATTTGCACTGTGTATAACAATGGTTGCGCAATAGCGACTTTCCTTACCAGAAAACAACTCTTGCTCGCAGGACCAGAAACTGCGTGTGATTCAACTCCATTTAGGACTGGGAAACAAATGCTAGCTCGCCTTACATGAAACACACTCTGCTTTTGAGAAAAGAGCACTCTTCTACTCTACTGTGTTTCCTATGGGGTCCGAACAGTGAGCTTGCTCAGAACAAAAGAACTGTGCTTCCTACACACGGGCCATATCTAGTTCAACTCTGCTTAGGAAACTGACAAGAAGAGTAGCTCCTCTTCAGTCCAATACACTGTACTTGCGGGGAAGAGACGCGAGTGCTATTTGCACTGTGTATGGCAATTGCAGCACAATAGTTACTCGTCTTACCAGAAAACAACTCTTGATCGTAGGACAAAAAACTGCATGTGACTCAACTCCATTTAGGACTGGGAAACAAACGCGAGATCGTCTTACAAGAAACACACTCTGCTTTAGAGAAAAGAGCACTCTTCTTCTCTACTGTGTTTCCTATAGGGCCAGAACAGTGAGCTTGCTCAGAACATAATAACTCTGCTTCCTACACACATAGGCCATATCTAGTTCAACTCTGCTTAGGAAACTGACAAGAACAGTAGCTCTTCTTCAGTCCGATACACTGTACTTGCTGAGAACAGACGCGAGTTCTACTTGCACTGTGTATGGCAATTGGAGCACAATAGTGACTTACCTTACCAGAAAACAACTCTTGCTCTTAGGACAAAAAATTGCATGTGACTCAACTCCATTTAGGACTGGGAAACAAACTCTAGCTCCCCTTACAAGAAACACACTCTGCTTTAGAGAAAAGAGCACTCTTCTACTCTACTGTGTTTCCTATGGTGTCCAAACAAAGAGCTTGCTCAGAACAAAAGAACTGTGCTTCCTACACACATGGACCATATGTAGTTCAACTCTGCTTAGGAACCTGACAAGAACAGTAGCTCCTCTTCAGAACAATACACTGTATTTGCTGGGAACAGACGCGAGTGCTATTTGCACTGTGTATGGCAATGAGAGCACAATAGTGACATTCCTTACCAGAAAACAACTCTTGCTCGTAGGACAAAAAACTGCATGTGACTCAACTCCATTTATGACTGGGAAACAAACGCAAGCTCGCTTTCCAAGAAACACACTCTGCTTTTGAGAAAAGAGCACTCTTCTACTCTACTGTGTTTCCTATGTGTTCGGAACAGTGAGCTTGCTCAGAACAAAAAAACTGTGCTTCCTACAAACACGGCCATATCTAGTTCAACTCTGCTTAGGAACCTGACAAGAACAGTAGATCCTATTTAGTCCAATACACTGTACTTGCTGGGAACAGACTCCAGTGCTATTTGTCCTGTGTATGGCAATGGCAGCGCAATAGTGACTCTTCTTACCAGAAAACAACTCTCGCTCGTAGGACCAGAAACTGCATGTGATTCAACTCCATTTAGGACTGGGAAACAAATGCTAGCTCGCCTTAAATGAAACACACTCTGCTTGTGAGAAAAGAGCACTCTTCTACTCTACAGTGTTTCCTATGGTGTCCGAACAGTGAGCTTGCTCAGAACAAAAGAACTGTGCTTCCGACACAAATGGGACATATCTAGTTCAACTCTGCTTAGAAAACTGACAAGAATAGTAGCTCCTCTTCAGTCCAATACACTTTACTTGCTGGGAACAGACGCGAGTGCTATTTGCTCTATGTATGGCAATGGGAGCGCAATAATGACTTTCCTTACCAGAAAACAACTCTTGCTCGTAGGACCAGAAACTGCATGTGATTCAACTCCATTTAGGACTAGGAAACAAACGCTAGCTCGCCTTACAAGAAACACACTCTGCTTTTGAGAAAAGAGCACTCTTCTACTCTATTGTGTTTCCTATGGGGTCCGAACAGTGAGCTTGCTGAGAACAAAAGAACTGTGTTTCCTACACACACGGGCCATATCTACTTCAACTCTGCTTAGGAAACTGACAAGAACAGTAGCTCCTCTTCAGTCCAATACACTGTACTTGCTGGAAACAGACACGAGTGCTATTTGCACTGTGTATGGCAAAGGGAGCGCAATAGTGACTTTCCTTACCAGAAAACAGCTCTTGCTGGTAGTACCAAAAACTGCATGTGATTCAACTCCATTTTGGACTGGGAAACAAACGCTAGCTCGCCTTACAAGAAACACACTCTGCTTTTGAGAAAAGAGCACTCTTCTACTCTACTGTGTTTCCTATAGGGCCAGAACAGAGAGCTTGCTCAGAACAAAAGAACTGTTTTTCCTACAAACAGGGCCATATCTACTTCAATTCTGCTTAGGAAACTGACAAGAACAATAGATCATTTTCAGTCCAATACACTGTACATGATGGGAACAGACGCGAGTGCTATTTGCCCTGTGTATGACAATGGGAGTGCAATAGTGACTCTTCATACCAGAAAACAACTCTTGCTCATAGGACCAGAAACAGCATGTGACTCAACCCCATTTAGGACTGGGCAACAAATGCTAGCTCGCATCACATGAAACACACCCTGCTTTTGAGAAAAGAGAACTCTTCTACTCTACTGTGTTTCCTATGGGGACCGAACAGTGAGCTTGCTCAGAACAAAAGAACTGTGATTCCTACACAAACGGCCATATCTAGTTCAACACTGCTTAGGAAACTGACAAGAACAGTAGATCCTCTTCAGTCTAATACACTGTACTTGCTGGGAACAGACGAGAGTGCTATTTGCACTGTGTAGGTCAATTGGAGCACAATAGTGACTTTCCTTACCAGAAAACAACTCTTGCTCGTAGGACCAGAAACTGCATATGATTCAACTCCATTTGAGACTGGGAAAGAAACGCTAGCTCGCCTTTCAAGAAACACACTCTGCTTTAGAGAAAAGAGCACTTTCTACTCTACTGTGTTTCCTATGGGGTCCAAACAGTGAGCTTGCTCAGAACAAAAGAACTGTGCTTCCTACACACATGAACCATATGTAGTTCAACTCTGCTTAGGAAACTGAGAAGAACAGTAGGTCCTTTTCAGTCCAATACACTGTACTTACTGGGAACAGACGGGAGGGCTATTTGCACTGTGTATGGCTTTGGAGCACAATAGTGACTTTCCTTACCAGAAAACAACTCTTGCTCGTAGGACCACAAATGCATTGGATTCAACTCCATTTAGGACTGAGAAACAAACGCTAGCTTGCCATACAAGAAACACACTCTGCTTTTGAGAAAAGAGCACTATTCTACTCTACTGTGTTTCCTATGGGGTCCGAACAGTGAGCTTGCTCAGAACAAAAAAACTGTGCTTCCTACACACAGGGCCATACCTAGTTCAAGTCTGCTTAGGAACCTGACAAGAACAGTAGATCCTCTTCTATCCAATACACTGTACTTGCTGCCAACAGACAGGAGAGCTATTTGCACTGTGTATGGCAATGGGAGCACAGTAGTGACTTTCCTTACCAGAAAGCAACTCTTGCTCATAGGACCAGAAACTGCATGTGATTCAACTCCTTTTAGGTCTGGGAAACAAACGCTAGCTCGCCTTACAAGAAACACACTCTGCTTTTGATAAAAGAGCACTCTTTTACTCTACTGTGTTTCCTATGGGGTCCAAAGAGTGAGCTTGCTCAGAACAAAAGAACTGTGCTTCCTACACACATGGACCATATCTAGTTCAACTCTGCTTAGGAAACTGACAAGAACAGTAGCTCCTATTCAGTCCAATACATTGTACTTGCTGGGAACAGACGCGAGTGCTATTTGCACTGTGTATGGCATTTGGAGCGCAATAGTGACTCTTCTTACCATAAAACAACTCTTGCTCGTAGGACCAAAAACTGCATGTGATTCAACTCCATTTAGGACTGGGAAACAAGCGCGAGCTCCCCTTACAAAAAAAAAAACACTCTGCTTTAGATAAAAGAGCACTCTTCTACTCTACTGTGTTTCCTATAGGGCCAGAACAGTGAGCTTGCTCAGAACATAAGGACTGTGTTTCCTACACACACGGGACATATCTAGTTCAACTCTGCTTAGGAAACTGACAAGAACAGTAGCTTCTCTTCAGTCCGATACACTGTACTTGCTGAGAACAGACGCGAGTGCTATTTGCACTGTGTATGGCAATTGGAGCACAATAGTGACTCGTCTTACCAGAAAACAACTCTTGCTCGTAGGACAAAAAACTGCATGTGACTCAACTCCATTTAGAACTGGGAAACAAACTCTATCTCGACTTACAAGAAACACACTCTGCTTTTGAGAAAAGAGCACTCTTCTACTCTTCTGTGTTTCCTATAGGGCCAGAACAGTGAGCTTGCTCAGAACAAAAGAACTGTGCTTCCTACACACAGGGGCCATATCTAGTTCAACTCTGCTTAGGAAACTGAGAAGAGCAGTCTCTCCTCTTCAGTCCAATACACTGTACTTGCTGGGAAGACAAGGGTGTGCTATTTGCACTGTGTATGGCAATGGGAGCACAATAGTGACTTTCCTTACCAGAAAACAACTCTTGCTCGTAGGACCAGAAACTGCATGTGATTCAACTCCATTTAGGACTGGGAAACAAACGCTAGCTCGCCTTACAAGAAACACACTATGCTTTAGAGAAAAGAGCACTCTTCTACTCTACTGTGTTTCCTATGTTGTCTGAACTGTGAGCTTGCTCAGAACAAAAGAACTGTGCTTTCTACACACTCGGACAATATTTAGTTCAACTCTGCTTTGGAAACTGACAAGAACAGTAGTTCCTATTCAGTCCAATACACTGTACTTGCTGGGAACAGACGCGAGTGCTATTTGCACTGTGTATGGTAATGGGAGCACAATAGTGACTTTCCTTACCAGAAAACAACTCTTGCTTGTAGCACCACAAACTGCATGTGATTCAACTCCATTTAGGACTAGGAAACAAACGCTAGCTCGCCTTACAAGAAACACACTCTGCTTTTGAGAAAAGAGCACGCTTCTACTCTACTGCGTTTCCTATGGGGTCCAAACAGTGAGCTTGCTCAGAACAAAAGAAGTGTGCTGCCTACACAAATGGACCATATCTAGTTCAACTCTGCTTAGGAAACTGACAAGAACAGTAGCTCCTATTCAGTCCAATACACTGTACTTGCTGGGAACAGACGCGAGTGCTATTTGCACTGTGTACAGCATTTGGAGCGCAATAGTGACTCTTCTTACCAGAAAACAACTCTTGCTCATAGGAGCAAAAACTGCATGTGACTCAACTCCATTTAGGACTGGGAATCAAACGCGAGATCGTCTTACAAGAAACACACTCTGCTTTAGAGAAAAGAGCACTCTTCTTCTCTACTGTGTTTCCTATAGGGCCAGAACAGTGAGCTTGCTCAGAACATAATAACTCTGCTTCCTACACACATAGGCCATATCTAGTTCAACTCTGCTTAGAAAACTGACAAGAACAGTAGCTCTTCTTCAGTCCGATACACTGTACTTGCTGAGAACAGACGCGAGTGCTACTTGCACTGTGTATGGCAATTGGAGCACAATAGTGACTTATCTTACCAGAAAACAACTCTTGCTCTTAGGACAAAAAACTGCATGTGACTCAACTCCATTTAGGACTGGGAAACAAACTCTAGCTCGCCTTACAAGAAACACACTCTGCTTTAGAGAAAAGAGCACTCTTCTACTCTACTGTGTTTCCTATGGGGTCCAAACAAAGAGCTTGCTCAGAACAAAAGAACTGTGCTTCCTACACACACGGACCATATGTAGTTCAACTCTGCTTAGGAACCTGACAAGAAGAGTAGCTCCTCTTCAGAACAATACACTGTATTTGCTGGGAACAGACGCGAGTGCTATTTGCACTATGTATGGCAATGAGAGCACAATAGTGACTTTCCTTACCAGAAAACAACTCTTGCTCGTAACAAAAAACTGCATGTGAGTCAACTCCATTTAGGACTGGGAAACAAACGCAAGCTCGCTTTCCAAGAAACACACTCTGCTTTTGAGAAAAGAGCACTCTTCTAATCTACTGTGTTACCTATAGGGCCAGAACAACGAGCTTGCTCAGAACAAAAGAACTCTGCTTCCTACACACATGGAACATATCTAGTTCAACTCTGCTTAGGAAACTGACAAGAACAGTAGCTCCTCTTCATTCTGATACACTGTAGTTGCTGAGAACAGACGCGAGTGCTACTTGCACTGTGTATGGCAATTGGAGCACAATAGTGACTTGTCTTACCAGAAAACAACTCCTGCTCGTAGCACAAAAAACTGCATGTGACTCAACTCCATTTAGGACTGGGAAACAAACTCTAGCTCGCCTTACAAGAAACACACTCTGCTTTTGAGAAAAGAGCACTCTTCTTCTCTACAGTGTTTCCTATAGGGCCAGAACAGTGAGCTTACTCAGAACAAATGAACTGTGCTTCCTAGACACACGCGCCATATCTAGTTCAACTCTGCTTAGGAAACTGACAAGAACTGTAGCTCCTCTTCAGTCCAATACACTGTACTTGCGGGGAAGAGACGCGAGTGCTATTTGCACTGTGTATGGCAATTGGAGCACAATAGTGACTCGTCTTACCAGAAAACAACTCTTGCTCGTAGGACAAAAAACTGCATTAGACACAACTCCATTTAGGTCTGGGAAACAAATGCTAGCTCGCCTTACAAGAAACACCCTCTGCTTTAGAGAAAAGAGCACTCTTCTACTCTACTGTGTTTCCTATGGGGTCCGAACAGTGAGCTTTCTCAGAACAAAAGAACTGTGCTTCCTACACACACAGCCATATCTAGTTCAATTCTGCTTAGGAACCTGACAAGAACAGTAGCTCCTCTTCAGTCCAATACACTGTACTGCTGGGAACAGACGCCAGTGCTATTTGTCCTGTGTATGGCAATGGCAGCACAATAGTGACTATTCTTATCATAAAACAACTCTTGCTCGTAGGACCAGAAACTGTATGTGATTCAACTCCATTTAGGACTGGGAACCAAATGCTAGCTCGCCTTACATGAAACACTCTCTGCTTTTGAGAAAAGAGCACTCTTCTACTCTACTGTGTTTCCTATGGGGTCCAAACAGTGAGCTTGCCCAGAACAAAGAACTGTGCTTCCTACACACATGGACCATATCTAGTTCAACTCTGCTTAGGAGACTGACAAGAACAGTAGCTCCTCTTCAGTCCAATACACTGTACTTGCTGGGAACAGACGCCAGTGCTATTTGCACTGTGTATGCCAATGGGAGCGCAATAGTGACTTTCCTTACCAGAAAACAACTCTTGATCGTAGGACCAGAAACTGCATGTGATTCAACTCCGTTTAGGACTGGGAAACAAATGCTAGCTCGCCTTACATGAAACACTCTCTGCTTTTGAGAAAAAAGCACTCTTCTACTCTACTGTGTTTCCTATGGGGTCCAAACAGTGAGCTTGCTCAGAACTAAGAACTGTGCTTCCTACACACGTGGACCATATCTAGTTCAACTCTGCTTAGGAAACTGACAAGAACAGTAGCTCCTCTTCAGTCCGATACACTGTACTTGCTGGGAACATACGCGAGTGCTATTTGCACTGTGTATGGCAAAGGGAGCACAATAGTGACTTTCCTTACCAGAAAACAACTCTTGCTCGTAGGACCAGAAACTGTATGTGATTCAACTCCATTTAGGACTGGGAAACAAACGCTAGCTCGCCTTACAAGAAACACAATCTGCTTTAGAGCAAAGAGCACTCTTCTACTCTACTGTGTTTCCTATAGGGCCAGAACAGTGAGCTTGCTCAGAACATAAGAACTATGCTTTCTACACACACGGTCCTTATCGAGTTCAACTCTGCTTAGGAAACTGACAAGAACAGTAGCTCCTCTTCAGTCCGATACACTGTACTTGCTGGGAACAGACGCGAGTGCTATTTGTACTGTGTATGGCAATGGGAGAGCAATAGTGACTTTCCTTACCAGAAAACAACTCTTGCTCGTAGGACCAGAAACTGCATGTGATTCAACTCCATTTAGGACTGGGAAACAAACGCTAGCTCGCCTTACAAGAAACACACTCTTCTTTTGAGAAAAGAGCACTCTTCTACTCTACTGTGTTTCCTATGGGGGCCAAACAGTTATCTTGCTCAGAACAAAAGAACTCTGCTTCCTACAAACATGGAACATATCTAGTTCAACTCTGCTTAGGAAACTGACAAGAACAGTAGCTCCTATTCAGTCCAATACACTGTGCTTGCTGGGAACAGATGCGAGTACTATTTGCACTGTGTATGGCATTCGGAGCGCAATAGTGACTCTTCTTACCAGAAAACAACTCTTGCTCGTAGGACCAAAAACTGCCTGTGACTCAACTCCATTTAGGACTGGGAAACAAACGCGAGCTCGCCTTACAAGAAACACACTCTGCTTTAGATAAAAGAGCACTCTTCTACTCTACTGTGTTTCCTATAGGGCCAGAACATTGAGCTTGCTCAGAACATAATAACTGTGCTTCCTCCACACACAGGCCATATCTAGTTCAACTCTGCTTAGGAAACTGACAAGAACAGTAGCTCCTGTTCAGTCTGATACACTGTACTTGCTAAGAGCAGACACGAGTGCTACTTGCACTGTGTATGGCAATTGGAGCACAATAGTGACTCGTCTTACCAGAAAACAACTCTTGCTTCTAGCACAAAGAACTACATGTGACTCAACTCCATTTAGGACTGGGAAACAAACTCTAGCTCACCTTACAAGAAACACACTCTGCTTTTGAGAAAAGAGCACTCTTCTACTCTACAGTGTTTCTTATAGGGCCAGAACAGTGAGCTTGCTCAGAACAAATGAACTGTGCTCCCTAGACACACGGGCCATATCTAGTTCAACTCTGCTTAGGAGACTGACCAGAACAGTAGTTCCTCTGCAGTCCAATACACTGTACTTCCTGGGAACAGACGTGAGTGCTATTTGCACTGTGTATGGCAATGAGAGCGCAATAGTGGCTTTCCTTACCAGAAAACAACTCTTGATGGTAGGACCACACACTGCATGTGATTCAACGCCATTTAGGACTGGGAAACAAATGCTAGCTCGCCTTACAAGAAACACACTCTGCTTCTGAGAAAAGAGCACTCTTCTACTCTACTGTGTTTCCTATGGGGTCCAAACAGTGAGCTTGCTCAGAACAAAAGAACTGTGCTTCCTACACACATCGACATTATCTAGTTCAACTCTGCTTAGGAAACTGACAAGAACAGTAGCTCCTCTTCAGTCCAATACACTGTACTTGCGGGGAAGAGACGCGAGTGCTATTTGCACTGTGTATGGCAATTGGAGCACAATAGTGACTCGTCTTACCAGAAAACAACTCTTGCTAGTAGCACAAAAAAATGCATGTGACTCAACTCCATTTAGGTCTGGGAAACAAACGCTAGCTCGCCTTACAAGAAACACACTCTGCTTTAGAGAAAAGAGCACTCTTCTACTCTACTGTGTTTCCTATGGGGTCCAAACAGTGAGCTTGCTCAGAACAAAAGAACTGTGCTTCCTACACACACAGCCATATCTAGTTCAATTCTGCTTAGGAACCTGACAAGAACAGTAGCTCCTCTTCAGTCCAATACACTGTACTGCTGGGAACAGACGCCAGTGCTATTTGTCCTGTGTATGGCAATGGCAGCACAATAGTGACTATTCTTATCATAAAACAACTCTTGCTTGTAGGACCAGAAACTGTATGTGATTCAACTCCATTTAGGACTGGGAAACAAACGCTAGCTCGCCTTACAAGAAACACAATCTGCTTTAGAGAAAAGAGCACTCTTTTATTCTACTCTGTTTTCTATACGGCCAGAAGAGTGAGCTTGCTCAGAACAAAAGAACTGTGCTTCCTACACACGGGCCATATCTAGTTCAACTCTGCTTAGGAGACTGACCAGAACAGTAGCTCCTCTTCAGTCCGATACACTGTACTTGCTGGGAACAGACGCGAGTGCTATTTGCACTGTGTATGGCAATTGGAGCACAATAGTGCCTCGTCTTACCAGAAAACAACTCTTGCTCGTAGGACAAAAAACTGCATGTGATGCAACTCCGTTTAGGACTGGGAAACAAATGCTAGCTCGCCTTACATGAAACACTCTCTGTTTTGAGAAAAGAGCACTCTTCTACTCTACTGTGTTTCCTATGGGGTCCAAACAGTGAGCTTGCTCAGAACAAAGAACTGTGCTTCCTACACACATGGACCATATCTAGTTCAACTCTGCTTAGGAAACTTATAAGAACAGTAGCTCCTCTTAAGTCCGATACACTGTACTTGCTGGGAACAGACGCGAGTGCTATTAGCACTGTGTATGGCAAAGGGAGCGCAATAGTGACTTTCCATACCAGAAAACAACTCTTGCTCGTAGGACCACACACTGTATGTGATTCAACGCCATTTAGGACTGGGAAACAAATGCTAGCTCGCCTTACAAGAAACACACTCTGCTTCTGAAAAAAGAGCACTCTTCTACTCTACTGTGTTTCCGATGGGTGCCAAACAGTGAGCTTGCTCAGAACAAAAGAACTGTGCTTCCTACACACATCGACCATATCTAGTTCAATTCTGCTTAGGAAACTGACAAGAACAGTAGCTCCTCTTCAGTCCAATACACTGTACTTGCGGGGAAGTGACGCAAGTGCTATTTGCACTGTGTATGGCAATTGGAGCACAATAGTGACTCGTCTTACCAGAAAACAACTCTTGCTCGTAGGAACAAAACTGCCTGTGACTCAACTCCATTTAGGACTGGGAAACAAACGCGAGCTCGCCTTACAAGAAACACACTCTGCTTTAGAGAAAAGAGCACTCTTCTTCTCTACTGTGTTTCCTATAGGGCCAGAACAGTGAGCTTGCTCAGAACATAATAACTGTGCTTCCTTCACACAGGGGCCATATCTAGTTCAACTCTGCTTAGGAAACTGACAAGAACAGTAGCTCCTCTTCATTCCGATACACTGTACTTTCTGAGAACAGACGCGAGTGCTACTTGCACTGTGTATGGCAATTGGAGCACAATAGTGACTCGTCTTACCAGAAAACAACTCTTGCTCGTAGGACAAAAAACTGCATGTGACTCAACTCCATTTAGGACTGGGAAACAAACTCTAGCTCGCCTTACAAGAAACACACTCTGTTTTTGAGAAAAGAGCACTCTTCTACTCTACTGTGTTTCCTATAGGGCCAGAACAGTGAGCTTGCTCAGAACAAATGAACTGTGCTTCCTCGACACACGTGCCATATCTAGTTCAACTCTGCTTAGGAGACTGACAAGAACAGTAGCTCCTCTTCAGTCCAATACACTGTACTTGCTGGGAACAGACGCGAGTGCTATTTGCACTGTGTATGGCAATGAGAGCACAATAGTGGCTTTCCTTACCAGAAAACAACTCTTGCTCATAGGACCACACACTGCTTGTGATTCAACGCCATTTAGGACTGGGAAACAAATGCTAGCTCGCCTTACAAGAAACACACTCTGCTTCTGAGAAAAGAGCACTCTTCTACTCTACTGTGTTTCCAATGGGGTCCAAACAGTGAGCTTGCTCAGAACCAAAGAACTGTGCTTCCTACACACATCGACCGTATCTAGTTCAACTCTGCTTAGGAAACTGACAAGAACAGTAGCTCCTCTTCAGTCCAATACACTGTACTTGCGCGGAAGAGACGAGAGTGCTATTTGCACTGTGTATGGCAATTGGAGCACAATAGTGACTCGTCTTACCAGAAAACAACTCTTGCTCGTAGGCAAAAAAACTGCATGTGACTCAACTCCATTTAATTCTAGGAAACAAACGCTAGCTCGCCTTACAAGAAACACACTCTGCTTTAGAGAAAAGAGCACTCTTCTACTCTACTGTGTTTCCTATGGGGTCCGAACAATGAGCTTTCTCAGAACAAAAGAACTGTGCTTCCTACACACACAGCCATATCTAGTTCAATTCTGCTTAGGAACCTGACAAAACAGTAGCTCCTCTTCAGTCCAATACACTGTACTGCTGGGAACAGACGCCAGTGCTATTTGTCCTGTGTATGGCAATGGCAGCGCAATAGTGACTATTCTTATCATAAAACAACTCTTGCTCATAGGACCAGAAACTGCATGTGATTCAACTCCGTTTAGGACTGGGAAACAAATGCTAGCTCGCCTTACAAGAAACACACTCTGCTTTAGAGAAAAGAGCACTCTTCAACTCTACTGTTTTTCCTATGGGGTCCAAACAGTGAGCTTTCTCAGAACAAAAGAACTGTGCTTCCTACACACACAGCCATATCTAGTTCAATTCTGCTTAGGAACCTGACAAGAACAGTAGCTCCTCTTCAGTCCAATACACTGTACTGCTGGGAACAGACGCGAGTGATATTTGCACTGTGTATGGCAAAGGGAGCACAATAGTGACTTTCCTTACCAGAAAACAACTCTTGCTCGTAGGAACGGAAACTGCATGTGATTCAACGCCATTTAAGACTGGGAAAAAAATGATAGCTTGCCTTACAAAAAAAACAATCTGCTTTTGAGAAAAGAGCACTCTTCTACTCTACTGTGTTTCCTATGGGTTCCGAACAGTGAGCTTGCTCAGAACAAAAGAACTGTGCTTCCTACACACACGGCCATATCTAGTTCAATTCTGCTTAGGAACCTGACAAGAACAGTAGATCCTCTTCAGTCCAATACACTGTACTTGCTGCGAACAGACGCCAGTGCTACTTGTCCTGTGTATGGCAATGGAAGAACAATAGTGTCTATTCTTACCATAAAACAACTCTTGCTCGTAGGACAGAAACTGCATGTGATTCCACTCCATTTAGGACTGGGAAACAAATGCTAGCTCGCCTTACAAGAAACACACTCTGCTTTAGAGAAAAGAGCACTCTTCTACTCTACTGTGTTTCCTATGGGGTCCGAACAATGAGCTTTCTCAGAACAAAAGAACTGTGCTTCCTACACACACAGCCATATCTAGTTCAATTCTGCTTAGAAACCTGACAAAACAGTAGCTCCTCTTCAGTCCAATACACTGTACTTGCTGGGAACAGACGCGAGTGCTATTTGCCCTGTGTATGGCAATGGGAGTGCAATAGTGACTTTCCTTACCAGAAAACAACTCTTGTTCGTAGGACCAGAAACTGCATGTGATTCAACTCCTTTTAAGACTGCAAAACAAATGCTAGCTCGCCTTACAAGAAACACACTCTGCTTTTGAGAAAAGAGCACTCTTCTACTCTACTGTGTTTCCTATAGGGCCAGAACAGTGAGCTTGCTCAGAACATAAGAACTGTGCTTTCTACACACACGGTCCTTATCTAGTTCAACTCTGCTTAGGAAACTGACAAGAACAGTAGCTCCTCTTCAGTCTGATACACTGTACTTGCTGGGAACAGACACTAGTGCTTTTTGCACTGTGTATGGCAATGGGAGCGCAATAGTGACTTTCCTTACCAGAAAACAACTCTTGCTCGTAGGACCAGAAACTGCATGTGATTCAACTCCATTTAGGACTGGGAAACAAATGCTAGCTCGCCTTACAAGAAACACATTCTGCTTTTGAGAAAAGAGCACTCTTCTACTCTACTGTGTTTCCTATGGGGTCCAAACAGTGAGCTTGCTCAGAACAAAAGAACTGTAATTCCTACACACATGGACCATATCTAGTTCAACCCTGCTTAGGAAACTGACAAAAACAGTAGCTCCTATTCAGTCCAATACACTGTGCTTGCTGGGAACAGACGCGAGTGCTATTTGCACTGTGTATGGCATTTGGAGCACAATAGTGACTCTTCTTACCAGAAAACAACTCTTGCTCGTAGGACCAAAAACTGCCAGTGACTCAACTCCATTTAGGACTGGGAAACAAACGCTAGCTCGCCTTACAAGAAACACACTCTGCTTTAGAGAAAAGAGCACTCTTCTAATCTACTGTGTTTCCTATAGGGCCAGAACAACGAGCTTGCTCAGAACAAAAGAACTCTGCTTCCTACACACATGGAACATATCTAGTTCAACTCTGCTTAGGAAACTGACAAGAACAGTAGCTCCTCTTCATTCTGATACACTGTAGTTGCTGAGAACAGACGCGAGTGCTACTTGCACTGTGTATGGCAATTGGAGCACAATAGTGACTTGTCTTACCAGAAAACAACTCCTGCTCGTAGCACAAAAAACTGCATGTGACTCAACTCCATTTAGGACTGGGAAACAAACTCTAGCTCGCCTTACAAGAAACACACTCTGCTTTTGAGAAAAGAGCACTCTTCTACTCTACAGTGTTTCCTATAGGGCCAGAACAGTGAGCTTGCTCAGAACAAATGAACTGTGCTTCCTAGACACACGCGCCATATCTAGTTCAACTCTGCTTAGGAAACTGACAAGAACAGTAGCTCCTCTTCAGTCCAATACACTGTACTTGCGGGGAAGAGACGCGAGTGCTATTTGCACTGTGTATGGCAATTGGAGCACAATAGTGACTCGTCTTACCAGAAAACAACTCTTGCTCGTAGGACAAAAAACTGCATTAGACACAACTCCATTTAGGTCTGGGAAACAAATGCTAGCTCGCCTTACAAGAAACACCCTCTGCTTTAGAGAAAAGAGCACTCTTCTACTCTACTGTGTTTCCTATGGGGTCCGAACAGTGAGCTTTCTCAGAACAAAAGAACTGTGCTTCCTACACACACAGCCATATCTAGTTCAATTCTGCTTAGGAACCTGACAAGAACAGTAGCTCCTCTTCAGTCCAATACACTGTACTGCTGGGAACAGACGCCAGTGCTATTTGTCCTGTGTATGGCAATGGCAGCACAATAGTGACTATTCTTATCATAAAACAACTCTTGCTCGTAGGACCAGAAACTGTATGTGATTCAACTCCATTTAGGACTGGGAACCAAATGCTAGCTCGCCTTACATGAAACACTCTCTGCTTTTGAGAAAAGAGCACTCTTCTACTCTACTGTGTTTCCTATGGGGTCCAAACAGTGAGCTTGCCCAGAACAAAGAACTGTGCTTCCTACACACATGGACCATATCTAGTTCAACTCTGCTTAGGAGACTGACAAGAACAGTAGCTCCTCTTCAGTCCAATACACTGTACTTGCTGGGAACAGACGCCAGTGCTATTTGCACTGTGTATGCCAATGGGAGTGCAATAGTGACTTTCCTTACCAGAAAACAACTCTTGATCGTAGGACCAGAAACTGCATGTGATTCAACTCCGTTTAGGACTGGGAAACAAATGCTAGCTCGCCTTACATGAAACACTCTCTGCTTTTGAGAAAAAAGCACTCTTCTACTCTACTGTGTTTCCTATGGGGTCCAAACAGTGAGCTTGCTCAGAACTAAGAACTGTGCTTCCTACACACATGGACCATATCTAGTTCAACTCTGCTTAGGAAACTGACAAGAACAGTAGCTCCTCTTCAGTCCGATACACTGTACTTGCTGGGAACATACGCGAGTGCTATTTGCACTGTGTATGGCAAAGGGAGCACAATAGTGACTTTCCTTACCAGAAAACAACTCTTGCTCGTAGGACCAGAAACTGTATGTGATTCAACTCCATTTAGGACTGGGAAACAAACGCTAGCTCGCCTTACAAGAAACACAATCTGCTTTAGAGAAAAGAGCACTCTTCTACTCTACTGTGTTTCCTATAGGGCCAGAACAGTGAGCTTGCTCAGAACATAAGAACTATGCTTTCTACACTCACGGTCCTTATCTAGTTCAACTCTGCTTAGGAAACTGACAAGAACAGTAGCTCCTCTTCAGTCCGATACACTGTACTTGCTGGGAACAGACGCGAGTGCTATTTGCACTGTGTATGGCAATGGGAGAGCAATAGTGACTTTCCTTACCAGAAAACAACTCTTGCTCGTAGGACCAGAAACTGCATGTGATTCAACTCCATTTAGGACTGGGAAACAAACGCTAGCTCGCCTTACAAGAAACACACTCTTCTTTTGAGAAAAGAGCACTCTTCTACTCTACTGTGTTTCCTATGGGGGCCAAACAGTGATCTTGCTCAGAACAAAAGAACTCTGCTTCCTACAAACATGGAACATATCTAGTTCAACTCTGCTTAGGAAACTGACAAGAACAGTAGCTCCTATTCAGTCCAATACACTGTGCTTGCTGGGAACAGACGCGAGTACCATTTGCACTGTGTATGGCATTCGGAGCGCAATAGTGACTCTTCTTACCAGAAAACAACTCTTGCTCGTAGGACCAAAAACTGCCTGTGACTCAACTCCATTTAGGACTGGGAAACAAACGCGAGCTCGCCTTACAAGAAACACACTCTGCTTTAGATAAAAGAGCACTCTTCTACTCTACTGTGTTTCCTATAGGGCCAGAACATTGAGCTTGCTCAGAACATAATAACTGTGCTTCCTCCACACACAGGCCATATCTAGTTCAACTCTGCTTAGGAAACTGACAAGAACAGTAGCTCCTGTTCAGTCTGAAACACTGTACTTGCTAAGAGCAGACACGAGTGCTACTTGCACTGTGTATGGCAATTGGAGCACAATAGTGACTCGTCTTACCAGAAAACAACTCTTGCTTCTAGCACAAAGAACTACATGTGACTCAACTCCATTTAGGACTGGGAAACAAACTCTAGCTCACCTTACAAGAAACACACTCTGCTTTTGAGAAAAGAGCACTCTTCTACTCTACAGTGTTTCTTATAGGGCCAGAACAGTGAGCTTGCTCAGAACAAATGAACTGTGCTCCCTAGACACACGGGCCATATCTAGTTCAACTCTGCTTAGGAGACTGACCAGAACAGTAGCTCCTCTGCAGTCCAATACACTGTACTTCCTGGGAACAGACGTGAGTGCTATTTGCACTGTGTATGGCAATGAGAGCGCAATAGTGGCTTTCCTTACCAGAAAACAACTCTTGATGGTAGGACCACACACTGCATGTGATTCAACGCCATTTAGGACTGGGAAACAAATGCTAGCTCGCCTTACAAGAAACACACTCTGCTTCTGAGAAAAGAGCACTCTTCTACTCTACTGTGTTTCCTATGGGGTCCAAACAGTGAGCTTGCTCAGAACAAAAGAACTGTGCTTCCTACACACATCGACCATATCTAGTTCAACTCTGCTTAGGAAACTGACAAGAACAGTAGCTCCTCTTCAGTCCAATACACTGTACTTGCGGGGAAGAGACGCGAGTGCTATTTGCACTGTGTATGGCAATTGGAGCACAATAGTGACTCGTCTTACCAGAAAACAACTCTTGCTAGTAGCACAAAAAAATGCATGTGACTCAACTCCATTTAGGTCTGGGAAACAAACGCTAGCTCGCCTTACAAGAAACACACTCTGCTTTAGAGAAAAGAGCACTCTTCTACTCTACTGTGTTTCCTATGGGGTCCAAACAGTGAGCTTGCTCAGAACAAAAGAACTGTGCTTCCTACACACACAGCCATATCTAGTTCAATTCTGCTTAGGAACCTGACAAGAACAGTAGCTCCTCTTCAGTCCAATACACTGTACTGCTGGGAACAGACGCCAGTGCTATTTGTCCTGTGTATGGCAATGGCAGCACAATAGTGACTATTCTTATCATAAAACAACTCTTGCTTGTAGGACCAGAAACTGTATGTGATTCAACTCCATTTAGGACTGGGAAACAAACGCTAGCTCGCCTTACAAGAAACACAATCTGCTTTAGAGAAAGAGCACTCTTTTATTCTACTCTGTTTTCTATACGGCCAGAAGAGTGAGCTTGCTCAGAACAAAAGAACTGTGCTTCCTACACACGGGCCATATCTAGTTCAACTCTGCTTAGGAGACTGACCAGAACAGTAGCTCCTCTTCAGTCCGATACACTGTACTTGCTGGGAACAGACGCGAGTGCTATTTGCACTGTGTATGGCAATTGGAGCACAATAGTGCCTCGTCTTACCAGAAAACAACTCTTGCTCGTAGGACAAAAAACTGCATGTGATGCAACTCCGTTTAGGACTGGGAAACAAATGCTAGCTCGCCTTACATGAAACACTCTCTGTTTTGAGAAAAGAGCACTCTTCTACTCTACTGTGTTTCCTATGGGGTCCAAACAGTGAGCTTGCTCAGAACAAAGAACTGTGCTTCCTACACACATGGACCATATCTAGTTCAACTCTGCTTAGGAAACTTATAAGAACAGTAGCTCCTCTTAAGTCCGATACACTGTACTTGCTGGGAACAGACGCGAGTGCTATTAGCACTGTGTATGGCAAAGGGAGCGCAATAGTGACTTTCCATACCAGAAAACAACTCTTGCTCGTAGGACCACACACTGTATGTGATTCAACGCCATTTAGGACTGGGAAACAAATGCTAGCTCGCCTTACAAGAAACACACTCTGCTTCTGAAAAAAGAGCACTCTTCTACTCTACTGTGTTTCCGATGGGTGCCAAACAGTGAGCTTGCTCAGAACAAAAGAACTGTGCTTCCTACACACATCGACCATATCTAGTTCAATTCTGCTTAGGAACCTGACAAGAACAGTAGCTCCTCTTCAGTCCAATACACTGTACTTGCGGGGAAGTGACGCGAGTGCTATTTGCACTGTGTATGGCAATTGGAGCACAATAGTGACTCGTCTTACCAGAAAACAACTCTTGCTTGTAGGACAAAAAACTGCATGTGACTCAACTCCATTTAGGTCTGGGAAACAAACGCTAGCTCACCTTATAAGAAACACACTCTGCTTTTGAGAAAAGAGCACTCTTCTACTCTACTGTGTTTCCTATGGGGTCCAAACAGTGAGCTTTCTCAGAACAAAAGAACTGTGCTTCCTACACACACAGCCATATCTAGTTCAATTCTGCTTAGGAACCTGACAAAACAGTAGCTCCTCTTCAGTCCAATACACTGTACTGCTGGGAACAAAAGCCAGTGCTATTTGTCCTGTGTATAGCAATGGCAGCACAAGGGTGACTATTCTTATCATAAAACAACTCTTGCTCGTAGGACCAGAAACTGCATGTGATTCAACTCCATTTAGGACTGGGAAACAAACGCTAGCTCGCCTTACAAGAAACACAATCTGCTTTAGAGAAAAGAGCACTCTTCTACGCCACTGTGTTTCCTATGGGGTCCAAACAGTGAGATTGCTCAGTACAAAAGAACTGTGCTTCCTACACACATGGACCATATCTATTTCAACTGTGCTTAGGAAAATGACAAGAACAGTAGCTCCTATTCAGTCCAATACACTGTGCTTGCTGAGAACAAACGAGAGTGCTATTTGTACTGTGTATGGCATTTGGAGTGCAATAGTGACTCTTCTTACCAGAAAACAACTCTTGCTCGTAGGAACAAAACTGCCTGTGACTCAACTCCATTTAGGACTGGGAAACAAACGCGAGCTCGCCTTACAAGAAACACACTCTGCTTTAGAGAAAAGAGCACTCTTCTTCTCTACTGTGTTTCCTATAGGGCCAGAACAGTGAGCTTGCTCAGAACATAATAACTGTGCTTCCTTCACACACGGGCCATATCTAGTTCAACTCTGCTTAGGAAACTGACAAGAACAGTAGCTCCTCTTCATTCCGATACACTGTACTTTCTGAGAACAGACGCGAGTGCTACTTGCACTGTGTATGGCAATTGGAGCACAATAGTGACTCGTCTTACCAGAAAACAACTCTTGCTCGTAGGACAAAAAACTGCATGTGACTCAACTCCATTTAGGACTGGGAAACAAACTCTAGCTCGCCTTACAAGAAACACACTCTGTTTTTGAGAAAAGAGCACTCTTCTACTCTACTGTGTTTCCTATAGGGCCAGAACAGTGAGCTTGCTCAGAACAAATGAACTGTGCTTCCTCGACACACGTGCCATATCTAGTTCAACTCTGCTTAGGAGACTGACAAGAACAGTAGCTCCTCTTCAGTCCAATACACTGTACTTGCTGGGAACAGACGCGAGTGCTATTTGCACTGTGTATGGCAATGAGAGAGCAATAGTGGCTTTCCTTACCAGAAAACAACTCTTGCTCGTAGGACCACACACTGCTTGTGATTCAACGCCATTTAGGACTGGGAAACAAATGCTAGCTCGCCTTACAAGAAACACACTCTGCTTCTGAGAAAAGAGCACTCTTCTACTCTACTGTGTTTCCTATGGGGTCCAAACAGTGAGCTTGCTCAGAACCAAAGAACTGTGCTTCCTACACACATCGACCGTATCTAGTTCAACTCTGCTTAGGAAACTGACAAGAACAGTAGCTCCTCTTCAGTCCAATACACTGTACTTGCGCGGAAGAGACGAGAGTGCTATTTGCACTGTGTATGGCAATTGGAGCACAATAGTGACTCGTCTTACCAGAAAACAACTCTTGCTCGTAGGCAAAAAAACTGCATGTGACTCAACTCCATTTAGTTCTAGGAAACAAACGCTAGCTCGCCTTACAAGAAACACGCTCTGCTTTAGAGAAAAGAGCACTCTTCTACTCTACTGTGTTTCCTATGGGGTCCGAACAATGAGCTTTCTCAGAACAAAAGAACTGTGCTTCCTACACACACAGCCATATCTAGTTCAATTCTGCTTAGGAACCTGACAAAACAGTAGCTCCTCTTCAGTCCAATACACTGTACTGCTGGGAACAGACGCCAGTGCTATTTGTCCTGTGTATGGCAATGGCAGCGCAATAGTGACTATTCTTATCATAAAACAACTCTTGCTCATAGGACCAGAAACTGCATGTGATTCAACTCCGTTTAGGACTGGGAAACAAATGCTAGCTCGCCTTACAAGAAACACACTCTGCTTTAGAGAAAAGAGCACTCTTCAACTCTACTGTTTTTCCTATGGGGTCCGAACAGTGAGCTTTCTCAGAACAAAAGAACTGTGCTTCCTACACACACAGCCATATCTAGTTCAATTCTGCTTAGGAACCTGACAAGAACAGTAGCTCCTCTTCAGTCCAATACACTGTACTGCTGGGAACAGACGCGAGTGCTATTTGCACTGTGTATGACAAAGGGAGCACAATAGTGACTTTCCTTACCAGAAAACAACTCTTGCTCGTAGGAACGGAAACTGCATGTGATTCAACGCCATTTAAGACTGGGAAAAAAATGATAGCTTGCCTTACAAAAAAAACAATCTGCTTTTGAGAAAAGAGCACTCTTCTACTCTACTGTGTTTCCTATGGGTTCCGAACAGTGAGCTTGCTCAGAACAAAAGAACTGTGCTTCCTACACACACGGCCATATCTAGTTCAATTCTGCTTAGGAACCTGACAAGAACAGTAGATCCTCTTCAGTCCAATACACTGTACTTGCTGCGAACAGACGCCAGTGCTACTTGTCCTGTGTATGGCAATGGAAGAACAATAGTGTCTATTCTTACCATAAAACAACTCTTGCTCGTAGGACAGAAACTTCATGTGATTCCACTCCATTTAGGACTGGGAAACAAATGCTAGCTCGCCTTACAAGAAACACACTCTGCTTTAGAGAAAAGAGCACTCTTCTACTCTACTGTGTTTCCTATGGGGTCCAAACAGTGAGCTTGCTCAGAACAAAAGAACTGTGCTTCCTATACACAAGGACCATATGAAGTTCAACTCTGCTTAGGAAACTGACAAGAACAGTAGCTACTATTCAGTCCAATACACTGTACTAGCTGGGAAAAGACGCGAGTGCTATTTGCCCTGTGTATGTCAAAGGGAGCGCAATAGTGACTTTCCTTACCAGAAAACAACTCTTGTTCGTAGGACCAGAAACTGCATGTGATTCAACTCCATTTAGGACTGCAAAACAAACGCTAGCTCGCCTTACAAGAAACACACTCTGCTTTTGAGAAAAGAGCACTCTTCTACTCTACTGTGTTTCCTATAGGGCCAGAACAGTGAGCTTGCTCAGAACATAAGAACTGTGCTTTCTACACACACGGTCCTTATCTAGTTCAACTCTGCTTAGGAAACTGACAAGAACAGTAGCTCCTCTTCAGTCTGATACACTGTACTTGCTGGGAACAGACGCGAGTGCTATTTGCACTGTGTATGGCAATGGGAGCGCAATAGTGACGTTCCTTATCAGAAAACAACACTTGCACGTAGGACCAGAAACTGCATGTGATTCAACTCCATTTAGGACTGGGAAACAAACGCTAGCTCGCCTTACAAGAAACACACTCTGCTTTTGAGAAAAGAGCACTCTTCTACTCTACTGTGTTTCGTACGGGGTCCAAACAGTGAGCTTGCTCAGAACAAAAGAACTGTGCTTCCTACACACTTGGCCATATCTAGTTCAATTCTGCTTAGGAAACTGACAAGAACAGTAGCTCCTATTCAGTCCAATACACTGTGCTTGCTGGGAACAGACGCGAGTGCTATTTGCACTGTGTATGGCATTTGGAGCACAATAGTGACTCTTCTTACCAGAAAACAACTCTTGCTCGTAGGACCAAAAACTGCCAGTGACTCAACTCCATTTAGGACTGGGAAACAAACGCTAGCTCGCCTTACAAGAAACACACTCTGCTTTAGAGAAAAGAGCACTCTTCCAATCTACTGTGTTTCCTATAGGGCCAGAACAACGAGCTTGCTCAGAACAAAAGAACTCTGCTTCCTACACACATGGAACATATCTAGTTCAACTCTGCTTAGGAAACTGACAAGAACAGTAGCTCCTCTTCATTCTGATACACTGTAGTTGCTGAGAACAGACGCGAGTGCTACTTGCACTGTGTATGGCAATTGGAGCACAATAGTGACTTGTCTTACCAGAAAACAACTCCTGCTCGTAGCACAAAAAACTGCATGTGACTCAACTCCATTTAGGACTGGGAAACAAATTCTAGCTCGCCTTACAAGAAACACACTCTGCTTTTGAGAAAAGAGCACTCTTCTACTCTACAGTGTTTCCTATAGGGCCAGAACAGTGAGCTTGCTCAGAACAAATGAACTGTGCTTCCTAGACACACGCGCCATATCTAGTTCAACTCTGCTCAGGAAACTGACAAGAACAGTAGCTCCTCTTCAGTCCAATACACTGTACTTGCGGGGAAGAGACGCGAGTGCTATTTGCACTGTGTATGGTAATTGGAGCACAATAGTGACTCGTCTTACCAGAAAACAACTCTTGCTCGTAGGACAAAAAACTGCATTAGACACAACTCCATTTAGGTCTGGGAAACAAATGCTAGCTCGCCTTACAAGAAACACCCTCTGCTTTAGAGAAAAGAGCACTCTTCTAATCTACTGTGTTTCCTATGGGGTCCGAACAGTGAGCTTTCTCAGAACAAAAGAACTGTGCTTCCTACACACACAGCCATATCTAGTTCAATTCTGCTTAGGAGCCTGACAAGAACAGTAGCTCCTCTTCAGTCCAATACACTGTACTGCTGGGAACAGACGCCAGTGCTATTTGTCCTGTGTATGGCAATGGCAGCACAATAGTGACTATTCTTATCATAAAACAACTCTTGCTCGTAGGACCAGAAACTGTATGTGATTCAACTCCATTTAGGACTGGGAACCAAATGCTAGCTCGCCTTACATGAAACACTCTCTGCTTTTGAGAAAAGAGCACTCTTCTACTCTACTGTGTTTCCTATGGGGTCCAAACAGTGAGCTTGCCCAGAACAAAGAACTGTGTTTCCTACACACATGGACCATATCTAGTTCAACTCTGCTTAGGAGACTGACAAGAACAGTAGCTCCTCTTCAGTCCAATACAGTGTACTTGCTGGGAACAGACGCCAGTGCTATTTGCACTGTGTATGCCAATGGGAGCGCAATAGTGACTTTCCTTACCAGAAAACAACTCTTGATCGTAGGACCAGAAACTGCATGTGATTCAACTCCGTTTAGGACTGGGAAACAAATGCTAGCTCGCCTTACATGAAACACTCTCTGCTTTTGAGAAAAAAGCACTCTTCTACTCTACTGTGTTTCCTATGGGGTCCAAACAGTGAGCTTATTCAGAACAAAAGAACTGTGCTTCCTACACACATGGCCATATCTAGTTAAATTCTGCTTAGGAAACTGACAAGAACAGTAGCTCCTCTTCAGTCCATTACACTGTACTTCCTGGGAAGAGACGCGAGTGCTATTTGCACTGTGTATGGCAATTGGAGCACAATAGTGACTCGTCTTACCAGAAAACAACTCTTGCTTGTAGGACAAAAAACTGCATGTGACTCAACTCCATTTAGGTCTGGGAAACAAACGCTAGCTCACCTTACAAGAAACACACTCTGCTTTAGAGAAAAGAGCACTCTTCTACTCTACTGTGTTTCCTATGTGGTCCGAACAGTGAGCTTTCTCAGAACAAAAGAACTGTGTTTCCTACACACACAGCCATATCTAGTTCAATTCTGCTTAGGAACCTGACAAGAACAGTAGCTCCTCTTCAGTCCAATACACTGTACTGCTGGGAACAGACGCCAGTGCTATTTGTCATGTGTATGGCAATGGCAGCACAATAGTGACTATTCTTATCATAAAACAACTCTTGCTCGTAGGACCAGAAACTGTATGTGATTCAACTCCATTTAGGACTGGGAAAAAAACGCTAGCTCGCCTTACAAGAAACACAATCTGCTTTAGAGAAAAGAACACTCTTCTATTCTACTGTGTTTCCTATAGGGCGAGAACAGTGAGCATGCTCAGAAAAAAAGAACTGTGCTTCCTACACACGGGCCATATCTAGTTCAACTCTGCTTAGGAAACTGACAAGAACAGTAGCTCCTCTTCAGTCCGATACACTGTACTTGCTGGAACAGACGCGAGTGCTATTTGCACTGTGTATGGCAATGGGAGCGCAATAGTGACTTTCCTTACCAAAAAACAACTCTTGCTCGTAGGACCAGAAACTGCATGAGATTCAACTCCGTTTAGGACTGGGAAACAAATGCTAGCTCGCCTTACATGAAACACTCTCTGCTTTTGAGAAAAGAGCACTCTTCTTCTCCACTGTGTTTCCTATGGGGTCCAAACAGTGAGCTTGCTCAGAACAAAGAACTGTGCTTCCTACACACATGGACCATATCTAGTTCAACTCTGCTTAGGAGACTGACAAGAACAGTAGCTCCTCTTCAGTCCGATACACTGTACTTGCTGGGAACAGACGCGAGTGCTATTTGCACTGTGTATGGCAATGGGAGCGCAATAGTGACTTTCCTTACCAGAAAACAACTCTTGTTTGTAGGACCAGAAACTGCATGTGATTCAACTCCGTTTAGGACTGGGAAACAAATGCTAGCTCGCCTTACATGAAACACTCTCTGCTTTTGAGAAAAGAGCACTCTTCTACTCTACTTTGTTTCCTATGGTGTCCAAACAGTGACCTTGCTCAGAATAAAGAACTGTGCTTCCTACACACATGGACCATATCTAGTTCAACTCTGCTTAGGAAACTGACAAGAACAGTAGCTCCTCTTCAGTCCGATACACTGTACTTGCTGGGAACAGACGCGAGTGCTATTTGCACTGTGTATGGCAAAGGGAGCACAATAGTGACTTTCCTTACCAGAAAACAACTCTTGCTCGTGGGACCAGAAACTGCATGTGACTCAACTCCATTTAGGACTGGGAACAAATGATAGCTTGCCTTACAAAAAACACACACTGCTTTTGAGAAAGAGCACTCTTCTACTCTACTGTGTTTCCTATGGGGTCCGAATAGTGAGCTTGCTCAGAACAAAAGAACTGTGTTTCCTACACACACGGCCATATCTAGTTCAATTCTGCTTAGGAACCTGACAAGAACAGTAGATCCGCTTCAGTCCTATACACTGTACTTGCTGCGAACAGACGCCAGTGCTAGTTGTCCTGTGTATGGCAATGGAAGCACAATAGTGACTATTCTTACCATAAAACAACTCTTACTCGTAGGACAGAAACTGCATGTGGTTCCACTCCATTTAGGACTGGGAAACAAAAGCTAGCTCGCCTTACTAGAAACACACACTGCTTTAGAAAAGAGAGCACTCTTCTACTCTACGGTGTTTCCTATGGGGTCCAAACAGTGAGCTTGCTCAGAACATAAGAACTGTGCTTCCTACACACAAGGACCATATGTAGTTCAACTCTGCTTAAGAAACTGACAAGAACAGTAGCTCCTATTCAGTCCAATACACTGTGCTTGCTGGGAACAGACGCGAGTGCTATTTGCACTGTGTATGGCATTTGGAGCGCAATAGTGACTCTTCTTACCAGAAAACAACTGTTGTTCGTAGGACCAAAAACTGCCTGTGACTCAACTCCATTTAGGACTGGGAAACAAACGCAAGCTCGCCTTACAAGAAACACACTCTGCTTTAGAGAAAAGAGCACTCTTCTACTCTACTGTGTTTCCTATAGGGCCAGAACATTGAGCTTGCTCAGAACATAATAACTGTGCTTCCTACACACACAGGCCATATCTAGTTCAACTCTGCTTAGGAAACTGACAAGAACAGTAGCTCCTCTTCAGTCTGATACACTGTACTTGCTGAGAGCAGACGCGAGTGCTACTTGCACTGTGTATGGCAATTGGATCACAATAGTGACTCGTCTACCAGAAAACAACTTTTGCTTGTAGGACAAAAAACTACATGACTCAACTCCATTTAGGACTGGGAAACAAACGCTACCTCGCCTTACAAGAAACACACTCTGCTTTTGAGAAAAGGGCACTCTTCTACTCTACTGTGTTTCCTATAGGGCCAGAACAGTGAGCTTGCTCAGAACAAATGAACTGTGCTTCCTAGACACACGGGCCATATCTAGTTCAACTCTGCTTAGGAGACTGACAAGAACAGTAGCTCCTCTTCAGTCCGATACACTGTACTTGCTGGGAACAGACGCGAGTGCTATTTGCACTGTGTATGGCAAAGAGAGCGCAATAGTTACTTTCCTTACCAGAAAACAACTCTTGCTCGTAGGACCACACACTGCATGTGATTCAACGCCATTTAGGACTGGGAAACAAATGTTAGTTCGCCTTACAAGAAACACACTCTGCTTTTGAGAAAAGAGCAATCTTCTACTCTACTGTATTTCTTATAGGGCCAGAACAGTGAGCTTGCTCACAACATAAGAACTGTGCTTTCTACACACACGGTCCTTATCTAGTTCAACTCTGCTTAGTAAACTGACAAGAACAGTAGCTCCTCTTCAGTCCGATACACTGTACTTGCTGGGAACAGACGCGAGAGCAATTTGCACTGTGTATGGCAAAGGGAGCGCAATAGTGACTTTCCTTACCAGAAATCAACTCTTGCTCGTAGGACTACACACTGCATGTGATTCAAAGCCATTTAGGACTGGGAAACAAATGCTAGCTCGTCTTACAAGAAACACACTCTGCTTCTGAGAAAAGAGCACTCTTCTACTCTACTGTGTTTCCTATGGGGTCCAAACAGTGAGCTTGCTCAGAACAAAAGACTGTGCTTCCAACACACATCGTCCATATCTAGTAAAACTCTGCTTAGGAAACTGACAAGAAGAGTAGCTCCTCTTCAGTCTAATACACTGTACTTGCTGGGAACAGACGCGAGTGCTATTTGCACTGTGTATGGCAATTGGAGCACAATAGTGATTCGACTTACCAGAAAACAACTCTTGCTCGTAGGACAAAAAACTGCATGTGATTCAACTCCATTTAGGTCTGGGAAACAAACGCTAGCTCGCCTTACAAGAAACACACTCTGCTTTAGAGAAAAGAGCACTCTTCTACTATACTGTGTTTCCTATGGGGTCCGAACAGTGAGCTTTCTCAGAAAAAAAAGAACTGTGCTTCCTACACACACAGCAATATCTAGTTCAATTCTGCTTAGGAACCTGACAAGAACAGTAGCTCCTCTTCAGTCCAATACACTGTACTGCTGGGAACAGACGCGAGTGCTATTTGCACTGTGTATGGCAAAGGGAGCACAATAGTGACTTTCCTTACCAGAAAACAACTCTTGCTCGTAGGACCAGAAACTGCATGTGATTCAACTCCATTTAAGACTGGGAAAAAAATGATAGCTTGCCTCACAAAAAAAACAATCTGCTTTTGAGAAAAGAGCACTCTTCTACTCTACTGTGTTTCCTATAGGGCCAGAACAGTGAGCTTGCTCAGAACAAAAGAACTGTGCTTCCTACACACACGGCCATATCTAGTTCAATTCTGCTTAGGAACCTGACAAGAACAGTGGATCCTCTTCAGTCCAATACACTGTACTTGCTGTGAACAGACGCCAGTGCTACTTGTCCTGTGTATGGCAATGGAAGAACAATAGTGTCTATTCTTACCATAAAACAACTCTTGCTCGTAGGACAGAAACTGCATGTGATTCCACTCCATTTAGGTCTGGGAAACAAATGCTAGCTCGCCTTACAAGAAACACCCTCTGCTTTATAGAAAAGAGCACTCTTCTACTCTACTGTGTTTTCTATGGGGTCCAAACAGGGAGCTTGCTCAGAACAAAAGAACTGTGCTTCCTATACACAAGGACCATATGTAGTTCAACTCTGCTTAGGAAACTGACAAGAACAGTAGCTCCTATTCAGTCCAATACACTGTACTAGCTGGGAAAAGACGCGAGTGCTATTTGCCCAGTGTATGGCAATGGGAGCGCAATAGTGACTTTCCTTACCAGAAAACAACTCTTGTTCGTAGGACCGGAAACTGCATGTGATTCAACACCATTTAGGACTAGGAAACAAACGCTAGCTCGCCTTACAAGAAACACACTCTGCTTTTGAGAAAAGAGCACTCTTCTACTCTACTGTGTTTCCTATAGGGCCAGAACAGTGAGCTTGCTCAGAACATAAGAACTGTGCTTTCTACACACATAGACCATATCTAGTTCAACTCTGCTTAGGAAACTGACAAGAACAGTAGCTCCTCTTCAGTCCAATACACTGTATTTGCGGGGAAGAGACGCGAGTGCTATTTGCACTGTGTATATCAATTGGAGCACAATAGTGACTCGTCTTACCAGAAAACAACTCTTTCTCGTAGGACAAAAAACTGCATGTGACTCAACTCCATTTAGGTCTGGGAAAAAAACGCTAGCTCGCCTTACAAGAAACACACTCTGCTTTAGAGAAAAGAGCACTCTTCTACTCTACTGTGTTTCCTATGGGGTCCGAACAGTGTGCTTACTCAGAACAAAAGAACTGTGCTTCCTACACACACAGCCATATCTAGTTCAATTCTGCTTAGGAACCTGACAAGAACAGTAGCTCCTCTTCAGTCCAATACACTGTAC